>NC_058040.1:18720937-18873437 GCF_019176455.1 Solea senegalensis
TCATTCATATTTTTCACAACAAAAGGCAAAACTCTTACAACCCGTAAAACTTTTCCTCCTGAGGAGCACGTTGAATGTACATGCACGAAACTTGGTACTCACGCGTTCGTTAGGTCCAGACGGTCAAAAAAGTCAGCGTAGCCGAACCTCTAAAACGAACAGGAAAGCCGCCATTTTGGATTGAAAGTACATTTTTTGCAGATTTTGGCCATTTCGCACCAATTGTATGTGAACGCACTTGTCATAGAGTTTTAAAGGGATCACCTTCAAACTAGGTGAGGTCACTGTGGACAAGTTGAGGATCTAAAGTTATTAAAAGTTTTTAAAAATGTCACATGGTTTTTGAGATAGGGGGCGCCAAAGTTGGCGTTCATTCATATTTTTCACAACAAAAGGCGAAACTCTTACAACCCGTAAAACTTGTCCTCCTGAGGAGCACGTTTAATGTACATGCACTAAACTTGGTAATCACGCGTTCCTTAGGTCAGGACGGTCAAAAAATTCAAAGCAGCCTATGCTCTAAAACGAACGGGAAAGCCGCCATCTTGGATTGAAAGTACATTTTTGCAGATTTTTGCCATTTCGCACCAATGGTATGTGAACGCACTTGTCATAGAGCTTTCATGGGATCACCTTGAAACTTTGTGAGGTCACTGAGAACAAGTTGAGGATCCAAAGGTATCAAAATCTTTTCATTAAGTATCACGGCGAACAAGAAGAAGGTCAGGAAAGTTGGCGAAAATCACGATTCCTCGCAACACACAACAATCTCTTATAACTTTGCCATGGAAGGTCAGATAGTAACCAAACAAGTGACAAGCGATGATGGGCCCTTGCTAAAGATGTCTATGCAAAAACTGTAAATTTTGAAAACATCGCCTCCTGGTGGTGGCAAACACTAGGAAGTCTGGTATTTCGCAACACACAACAAACTCTTATAACTTTGCGATTGAAGGTCAGATCTTAACCAAACTTGTGATGATCAATGATGGGCTTTTGCTAAAGATGCCTATGCAAAAACTGTAAATTTTGGAAACAGCGCCACCTGGTGGTAACAGAAAGTACAAGTTCACAATTTCCCTTATAACTTTAACAAATTTCCTTGTATCAAACTCTAAATTTGGGAAAACATTCAAAACACATGGTAGATGATGCGTGCCTAATATGATAACAAATTGTTCAACAGTGTTGCCATGACAAAACTGCAAAGTCAGATATTTGCGACAAAAAACAAACAGCTACCACTTTGCTAATACTATTCCAATCTGAATCAAACTTGCTAGGATTGATGATATTTAATTCCTGAAGATGCCTATATGAAAATATTCACTTTCAAAAACAGTGCCCCCTGTTGACGGCAGACATTATGACGTCTGGTATTTCGCTACAACAACAAACTCTTATAACTTTGCGATGGAAGGTCAGATCTTAACCAAACTCGTGACGACCGATGATGGGATCTTGTTGAAGATGCTTATGCAAAAACTGTACATTTTGAAAACAGCGCCTTCTGGTGGTAACAGAAAATACAAGTTCACAATTTCCCTTATAACTTTAACAAATTTCATTGTATCATAATCAAAATGAATGAAAACATGTAAAACACATGGTAGATGATGCTTGCTGAATATGATAACAAATCGTTAAATGGTGTTGCCTGGCAAAAATGCAAAGGATTCCCTCAACTGAGTGGTTTGTTCATGCAGTAACCATTGTTCGCCACATGATGGAGGCATTTGCCTACAAATCTATAAAATCTAACATTTACAGTTTCTCATGCTGCTCTAATTGGGATTGTTGTATCCACTTGAAACTTCATACGTGAGACCTCAGACCCGTCCGGAACATGTCTGTAAAGCAGTAATGCCAAAGTCAAATACACGGGGGGCCAAAATAAAAAAAATGGTACAGGTGGAGGATTTAATATTTATTAAAACTTGCAATTACTGCACATATTGAACCAATACCAATACCACAGCCTATATTGCACTCAATCATTAAATTAAATTAAATTAAATTAAATTAAATTAAATTAAATTAAATTAAATTAAATTAAATTAAATTAAGCAAAATAAAAATAAAATCAGTTGCAATATTTTCTCAAGGCTCTTTCAGTAACAAATTGAAAACGTTTTTCCGTCTTCTTTTTAACAGGTAAACAGCAAAATGTTATTTTCCTTCAAAGCTCAATGGCAAGATAAATGCAAAAATGAAACAGCATGTTACAAAACAAATCAGTGTGCTGCTCTGATCCTCACCAATGTCTGTCTTTTATAATAAAATTAGAAGTTAGTGCAAACTTGAAAAGTGCAAAAAAGTTGCATGTTTCATAGTGCCTTCTTAAGTTATATTCTTTCATAACGACACACTGTCTCCACACACAAGACACACAGGCTTTCCTTTTACTTCGCTGAACATTATTCTGCCTCCCACCTGTCTTGAAAACCCTGTTTTCACCGTCTACTTTTCTATTTGTCTATTTGGGGAGAGGGAGATGAAAAATGACAGCAATGTTTAGTTTTCCACTGTGACTGTGATGCTGTTCATGAAGGATGACACGGGATCGCACTCACAGTGCATCTTGGGATGTGTAGTATTATGGTGCTGAGGGCACATAATAGTGCAAGCCGGTTTTAATAGTAATTAAAAATCATCACGTGGGCCAGACATAACTCATTCACGGGCCTTGATTCTGACATATGTGCTGTAAAGGATAACCTCCCTACAGGAAGTAGAACTCCCGAAACAGGAAGTCAAGTCTAACATTTTCCAATCTTCACAAAACTTGATATGAGAGTCAAAGGAACGTCCCTGAACACGTTTACGGACACACCTTTCACCAAACAGGAAGTCGGCCATTTTAAACAGGAAGTGCCATCTAACTTAGCACATGGACGCTGAAAATAGTCTAAGCTGAAAATTACTACTGCCGCCAGCGGTGAATGAACGGAAGATGAGCTAGACGTCTCGCACGGCGAGGTGGGCGCAGGGAGACCCGCGAGCCGTCAAGCTCGAACCCGTTGATTACCGCTTGCGGTACTAGTTCTTATTATTATTATTATTTTTCCTCTAAATGAATCGCCTTTTTGAGGTCTTTCCCATACACGAAAACTCACCACCTTTTGCAAGTGCATCAAACCTGGTGTAAATTTACGTCTGAAAGTACTTCGGGGACACTGCGTACAAAATTGGAAGTGGGCGGGGCTTACGAAAATGAAAAACAGCTTTCATCAGGCCGATTTTGCTCTTGTTTCACGTACATGCACGAAAGTTGGTACACATGTTAAGCATGTCAGGACGGTCCAAAAAGTCCGTGCTGGCGCCTCTGTAAGTCCTACAGGAAGTCCGCCATTTTGGGTTGAACGGCCATTTTTGGCCTATTTTGGCCATTTCGCAGCAATGGTATGTGAACGAACTTGTCCTCGAGCTTTCATGGAATCACCTCTAAACTTGGTGAGGTCACTGTGGACAAGTTGAAGATCTTAAGTTATTAAAATGCTTCTTATAAGTATCATGGTTTTCAAGATAGGGGGCGCCAAATTTGGGGAAAATTACGAATTTCTCGCAACGCACAACAAAACTCTTATAACTTTGTGATGGAAGGTCCGATCTTAACCAAACTTGTGTCAATCGATGATGGGCCCTTGCTGAAGATGCCTATGCAAAAACTGTCAAGTTTGTAAACATCGCCTCCTGGTGGTAGCAGAAAATCTAAAAAAAAAAGTTACTTTTACAATTTCGGGAATAACTTTTACAGAAATTATTGTATCAAACTCAAAATTGGTTAAAAGACTCTAAACACAAGGTAGACTATGCGTGCTCAATATGATGGCGTATCGTTACATGATGTTGCCATGGTAATGATGCAAAGTCGGATTTTTGCGGCAAAAAAACACACTGCTACAACTTTGCGAATCCTAGTCCCATCTGAACCAAACTTGCTAGGATTGATGATAGTCCGGCCCAGAAGACGTCTATATGAAAATATTCAATTTCTGGAACACCGCCCCCTGGTGACAAAGACAATATGACCCTTGGTATTTGAATGAACTAGTCCTAGAGTTCTAGTGCGATCACCTTTAAACTTGGTCAGGTCACTGTGAACCAATTGAGGAGCTTAAGTTATCAAAAGTTTTTTAAAATGTCTCATGGTGTACGAGATAGGGGGAGCCAAAGTGGGTGTAAATTCCTATTTTTCACAACAAAAAGCAAAACTCTTATAACTTTGCGATGGAAGATCCACTCCCAACCAAACTTCCTATGATTGATAACGGGTAGTTGCTGAAGGCGACTATATTGCCGAAAACAATACATTTTGAAAACAGCGCCTCCTGGTGGTGGTAGAAAATACTACAAAAAAAAAACAGTTACAACTTTGCCAATCCTGGTCCAATCTGAACCAAACTTGCTAGGATTGTTGATAGTCTGGCCCTGAACAAACCTATGTGAAAATATTTCAAGTCAAAATCAGCGCCCCCTGGTGAAAGTGGACAGGCCAAAAACCTGCTCCACCCCCTAAAACTTGTGGTCCTGAGAAGCACGTTTAATGTACATGCACAAAACTTGGTACACGTGTTCCTTAGGTCGGGCCGGTCAAAAAAGTCAGCGTAGCCTATGCTCTAAAACTAACAGGAAAGCCGCCATCTTGAATTGAAAGTAAATGCTTTGCTGATTTTGGCCATTTCACACCAATGATATTTGAACAGATTTGTCCTAGATCTTTCATGGGATCACCTTCAAACTTGGTGAGGTCACTTTGGACAAGTTGAGGATCCAAAGGTATCAAAATCTTTTCAATAGGTATTATGGCGTAAGAGTAAGGGGCCTGCAAAGTTGGTGAAAATTTTAATGTTTCGCCACAGGCAACAAAACTCTTATAACTTTGCGATAGAAGGTCACATCCCAACCAAATTACCTAGGCTTGATGATGGACCATTGCTGAAGAAGTCTGTGAAAAAAACGTAAATTTTGAGCACAGTGCCTCCTTGTGGTAACAAAATATACAAAAAAAAACAATTTCGGTTATAACTTTTACAGAGTTAATCGTATCAAACTCAAAAATTGGGAAAACATTTAAAACCCATGTTCGATGATGCGTGCTTAATATGATAACAAATCGTTCAACGGTGTTGCCACAGCAACACTGCAAAGTCAGATATTTGTGACAAAAAACAAACTGCTACAACTTTACGAATCCGAGTCCGATCGGAACCAAACTTGCTTGGATTGATGATAGTCCAGACCTGAAGACGCCTATATGAAAATATTCACTTTCAAAAACAGCGCCCCCTGGTGACAGCAGACACTATGACGCCTGGTATTTGAATGAACTAGTCCTACAGCTTTTGTGCGATCACCTATAAACTTTGTGAGGTCACTGTGGACAAGTTGAGGATCTAAAGTTATTAAAAGTTTTTCAAAATGTCGCATGGTTTTCGAGATAGGGGGCGCCAAAGTTGGCGTTCATTCATATTTCTCACAACAAAAGGCAAAACTCATACAACCCGTAAAACTTGTCCTCCTGAGGATCACGTTGAATGTACATGCATGAAACTTGGTACTCACGCGTTCCTTAGGTCCAGACGGTCAAAAAAGTCAGCGTAGCCAAAGCTCTAAAGCGAACAGGAAAGCCGCCATCTTGGATTGAAAGTACATTTTTGGGAGATTTTGGACATTTCGCACCAATGGTATGTGAACTAACTTGTCATAGAGCTTTTGTGCGATCACCTTTAAACTTTGTGAGGTCACTGTGGACAAGTTGAGGATCTAAAGTTATTAAAAGTTTTTCAAAATGTCCCATGGTTTTCAAGATAGGGGGCGCCAAAGTTGGCGTTCATTCATATTTCTCACAACAAAAGGCAAAACTCTTACAACCCGTAAAACTTGTCCTCCTGAGGAGCACGTTTAATGTACATGCACTAAACTTGGTACTCACGCGTTCCTTAGGTCGGGCCGGTCAAAAAATTCAAAGCAGCCTAAGCTCTGAAACGAACAGGAAAGCCGCCATCTTGGATTGAAAGTACATTTTTAGCAGATTTTGGCCATTTCGCACCAATGGTATGTGAACGCACTTGTCAAAGAGCTTTAATGGGATCACCTTCAAATTTTGTGAGGTCACTGTGGACAAGTTGAGGATCCAAAGGTATCAAAATCTTTTCATTAAGTATCACAGCGAACAAGAAGAAGGTCAGGAAAGTTGGCGAAAATCACGATTCCTCGCAACACACAACAATCTCTTATAACTTTGCCATGGAAGGTCAGATATTAACTAAACAAGTGACAATCGATGATGGGCCCTGGCTAAAGATGTCTATGCAAAAACTGTACATTTTGAAAACATCGCCCCCTGTTGACGGCAGACAATATGACGTCTGGTATTTTGCTACAACAACAAACTCTTATAACTTTGCGATGAAAGGTTAGATCTTAACCAAACTAGTGACGATCGATGATGGGATCTTGCTGAAGATGCTTATGCAAAAACTGTACATTTTAAAAACAGCTCCTTCTGGTGGTAACAGAAAATACAATTTCACAATTTCCCTTATAACTTTAACAAATTTCATTGTATCATACTCAAAATGAATGAAAACATGTAAAACACATGGTAGATGATGCTTGCTGAATATGATAACAAATCGTTCAACGGTGTTGACATAAGAACACTGCACAGGACCCACTCTACTGAGTGTTTTGTCAGTGCAGTAACCTTTGTTCGCCACATGATGGAGGCATTTGCCTACAAATCTATCAAATCTAACATTTACAGTTTCTCATGCTGCTCTGAAAGGGAAAGATGGGGCAAAAGGTACTGCAAGAGGGGCCAAGGAAAAAAAAAACAGGGAAAATGGTAAGAGAGAAAAAGTAACAGAGGGAAAAAAGAGAAAATGCACCCTAAATTCTTATACCATCAGATGTTCTATCACAAAAATAACTAGTTATTTCTAAAATTCAGCTTCAATTCTGATACCATCAGTTGTTTTTCACAAAAATAACAACTTATAGATGAAATCACACTGTTAGACCTCAGACCTCAGACCCGCCCTGAACATGTCTGTAAAGGATGACCTCCTTACAGGAAGTACAACTCCCGAAACAGGAAGTAAAGTCTGACATTCTCCGATCCACATGAAACTTGTTATGTAAGTCAAGGTACCTTCCCTAAAAACGTTTACGGACACGCCTTTCACCCAACAGGAAGACGGCCATTTTAAAAGGACACGCCTGACATTGCGCTGGGATGCAGCTGAAAATAACCTGTACCACAAGCGGTGAATGAACGGAAGATGAGGAAGAGGACTCGCGCTGCGACGTGGACGCACAGGGACTCGCGAGCCGTCAAGCTCGAACCCGTTAATTACCGCTTGCGGTACTAGTTATTATTATTATTATTATTCTTATTATTCCCCCAAATGAATTGCCTTTTTGAGGCCTTTCCCATACCCCAAAACTCACAGATTTTTGTGACCGCATCAATCGTGGTGTAAATTTACGTCTGAAAAAGGTTCGGGGAATGTGCGTTGAAAATTGAATGTGGGAGGGGCCAATAAGTGCGGCGCCCCCTGTCCAAATTCACCATGACCAACACAAATATCGCACATGCACGAAATTCGGTACACATGTGTAGTGGGTCAGGATGAAGAAAAAATTACATTATGACCATGATCCAAACCCAACAGGAAATCCGCCATCTTGGGTTGATTGGCGATTTTTTGGCGATTTTGGCGAATTTGCAGCAATGGTATTTGAACTAACTCCTCCTAGAGTTTTCGTGCGATCACCTTCAAACTTGGTGAGGTCCCTGTGGACCAGTTGAGGAGCTCACGGTATCAAAAGTTTTTTCAAATGTCGCATGGCGCGCGAGATAGGGGGCGGCAAAGTTCGTGATGATTCTGATGTTTCGCATCAGAAAAACAAAACTCTTATAACTTTGCGATGGAAGGTCCGATCCAAACCAAACTTGCTATGATTGATGATGGGCCATGGCTGAAGACGTCTATGAAAAAACGGTGAAGTTTGAAAACAGCGCCTCCTTGTGGTGAAAGAAAATACACCAAAAAAAAGTTTTTTTACGATTTCGGGAATAACTTTTACACAAATAATCGTACCGCACTCAAAATTGGTGACAACAGTCAAAACACATGGTAGATGATGTGTGATCAATATGACGACGAATCGTTTAACGGTGTTGCCATGGCAACGACGCAAAGTCGGATTTTTGGGACAAAAAATCAAACTGCTACAACTTCGCTAATCCTGGTCCGATCTGAACCAAACTTGCTAGGATTGATGACAGTCCGGCCCTAAAGACGTCTATATGAAAATATTCAATTTCGAAAACAGCGCCCCCTGGTGACAGCAGACAGTATGACAGCTTGTATTTCAATTATCTCCTCCTAGAGCTTTTGTGCGATCACCTTCAAACTTGGTGAGATCAATGTGGACGAGTTGAGCATCAAAAGTTATCAAAAGCTTTTTAAAATATTGTATGGCGTACGAGATAGGGGGCGCCAAAGTTGGAGATAATAATAATTTTTCACAACAGACAATGAAACTCTTATAACTTTGCGATGGAAGGTCTGATCCCAACCAAACTTGCTATAGTTGATGATGGTTAGTTGCTGAAGACGACTGTGTTGCTGAAACGGTACATTTTGAAAACAGCGCCTCCTGGTGGTGGTAGAAAATTCTAAAAAAACAAACTGTTACAACTTTGCCAATCCTGGTCCGATCTGAACCAAACTTGCAAGGATTGATGACAGTCCGGCCCTGAACACGTCTATATGAAAATATTAATTTTCAAATACAGCGCCCCCTGGTGACAGCAGACAGAATTACATTTATAGTTTTTGATGCTGCTCCAACAGGGATTGTTGTATCCACTTGAAACTTAGTATGTGGGACCCCAGACCCTTCCTCAACATGTCCGTAAAAGGTCACCTCCCTACAGGAAGTGGAACGCCCGAAACAGGAAGTAAAGTCTTGCATTGTCCGATTGACACAAAACTAGATATGTGAGTTACGGGACCTTCCCTGAACATGTTTCCAGAGACGAACAGGAAGTTGGCCATTTTAAACAGGAAGTGCCCGCTAACTTTGCCGTACGTTGTCCAATTTGCATGAAACCTTATATGTCACACCAGGGACCTGTCCTGAGCATGTCTGCAAAAGATGACCTCCCAACAGGAAGTGGAATGCCCGAAACAGGAAGTCAACTCTAAGATTGTCCGATCTGCACAAAACTTGATATGTAAGACAAGGGAACTTCCCTGACACGTTTACGGACGCGCATTTGACCGAACAGGAAGTCGGCCATTTTAAACAGGAAGTGCCCTATAACTTTGCCATACGTTGCCGATCCCCCCCGAAATTTGGATCGACATGTGCGGGGACGCCGCTGAAAATAACTAGTACTGAAAATAACTAGTACCGCGCGCGGTGAATGAACGGGTGAGAGCGCGAGGCGCGCGGGGAGCCGTGGCACACGGCGACTCGCGCGGGTCGGCTCGAACCCGTTCAGAATCGCGCGCGGTACTAGTTATTTTCAGTACTAGTTATTTTTATTATTATTATTCTTATTATTCCCCCAAATGAATCGCATTTTTGAGGCCTTTCCCATACCCCAAAAGTTTTTTTATGATAACCATAGTCTAAGTTTGTTTCCTCTTCGGAGTGATCTTTTGTTCCACGTTTATAGTTCTGCAACGTTTCTCTTGTAGAGCGTTGCGCTCGCCAATTGCTATAGGTTTTCATAGCCACGCTGTTGTTTTTCCTCAGCAAAGAGGACCTTCCTTGAGAATTGTTAAGAGTGTCAATAAAGACTATTAAAAGACCTCTGCGTCTGAGTCCACGCTGTTCCGTCTTGTCAATACTTCATATACTAGTAGTATGGAGTACTTTTACTGTATACGTTTTGGAGGAATATAGGGTCAAAGTTCACTTTTTGCAACAAACAATAGGGTAAACATTTTTGATGAAGTATAAAATCCTTATTTTTTATCAGTAGTTTATGATTTTACTTTCACTGGACGTATTCAGCTGAGGTAAGGCTGTTTTCGGATTTTTTTCTTTTTTCTACTGTCCCATAATATAAACCTCACTAATGAAGTTAACATATACTATATATAAGATATAAGATATACTTCTGTACCCTCAGTGTTTGATTTTGCAATGATTTCACTGTTGGGATGTGTTTTTCTATTGGTGTGTGTGTGCGCATCCAGCCGAGATAAGGCTGTTTTCTGATTTATTTTTTTTTTCTCTTTTTTCTACTGTCCACAGTACTGTGCAAAGGTTTTAGGCAGTTGTGAAAAAAATGCTTTAACAAAAGAATGCTTTCAAAAATGGAAGTATTAATCATTTATTTTCATCAATCAACAAAATGCAGTGAATAAACAAAAGAGAAATCTAAATTACCCTTTGCCTTCAACACAGCATCAATTTTTCCAGGTACACTTGCACACAGATTTGAAGGAACACGACTGGTCGGTTGTTCCAAACCTCTTGGAGAACTAACCACAGATCTTCTGTGGGTGTAGGCTTTCTCACATCCTTCTGTCTCTTCATGTAATCCCGAGACACACTCGATGATGTTGAGATCAGGGCTCTGTGGGGGCCACACCATCACTTCCAGTACTTCTTGAAGATAGTTCTTAATGACTTGGGCTGTATGTTTGGGGTCGTTGTCCTGCTGCAGGATAAATTGCATGATGGATAAGTATCTGCCTGTATTTTATCAGCATTGAGAACACCATTAATCCTGAGCAGAAATTCAGCCCCAAACGTTCAAGGAACCTCCACCATGCTTCACTTTTGCCTGCAGACACTCATTATTGTAGCACTCTCCAGCCCTTCGACGAACTGACTGCCTTCTACTGCAGCCAAATATTTTAAATTGTGACTCATCAGTCCAGAGCACCTGCTGCCATTTTTCTTCACCCCAGTTCCTATGTTTTCGTGCATATTTGAGTCACTTGGCCTTGTTTCCACAGCGGCTTTTTGGCTGCAACTCTTCCATGAAGACCATTTCTGGCCAGACTGGAATCTGAGTAACTCAGGTGTGTTGTGTTACTCAGGTGTGTTGTGTTGCTCTGGTGTATTGTGTCACTCAGGTGTGTTGTGTTACTCAGATGTGTTGAGTAACCCAGGTGTGTTGTGTTACTCAGGTGTGTTGTGTTGCTCTGGTGTATTGTCACCAGGTGTGTTGTGTTACTGATGTGTTGAGTAACTCAGTGTGTTGTGTTACTCAGGTGTTGTGTTGCCTGTGTATTGTGTCACCAGGTGTGTGTGTGTTACTCAGATGTGTTGTGTCACCAGGTGTGTTGTGTCGCCGGTGTGTGTGTTACTCAGCTGTGTTGTGTCACCAGGTGTGTTGTGTTACTCAGATGTGTTGTGTCACCAGGTGTGTTGTGTCGCTCTGGTGTGTTGTGTTACTCAGCTGTGTTGTGTCACCAGGTGTGTTGTGTTACCCAGGTGTGTTGTGTCGCCTGGTGTGTGTGTTACTCAGATGTGTTGTGTCACCAGGTGTTGTGTCGCTCTGGTGTATGTGTTACTCAGCTGTGTTGTGTCACCAGGTGTGTTGTGTTACTCAGATGTGCTGTATGTGTTGTGTAGCTCTGTGTTGTGTTACTCAGCTGCTGTGTTGCTCTGTATTGTGTCGCCAGGTGTGTTGTGTCGCCTGGTGTTGTGTCGCCTGGTGTATTGTGTCACTCAGGTGTGTTGTGTCACTCTGGTGTATTGTGTCACTCTGGTGTATTGTGTCACTCTGGTGTGTTGTGTAGTTCAGGTGTGTTGTGTCGATGATGTCACACATGATGGCAGTTCACAAGTCCACAGAAACATTCAAAGATGATTGACAGATGAAGAGAACGAGTCCATCACCAGGTTTTACACTATAGAGCACGACTTTGACCTGCTAAACCTGAGGAGACTGAAGAACCATGATGTCACAGAATCACTGATGATGTCACTGAGTCACAGGCTTCATCAGAGAACATGAAGTTTTAGTCAAACTTTTGCTCCCATGTTCAAACTAAAGCGTCTATGTTGTCGATCACATGTAAAGGCTGAAATGTTCATGTTTTCAGTCTCTGGCAAAAATAAATAAACTCTTCTGATTCTTCAGGAGGAAATGGTGAAATGATAAACCACAGTATAAACGAGACTATCACAGATACGCACATGACATCACCACATTCATTTACCACGGTGAAAATTCCTTAATCATGACAGCCCTATTAGCAGCTAGCTGTTAGCATGTTGAGTCCCAGACATCATGACACGGGGCAGATGACGGTGTGGCGTGGAGCTGTGACCGTGTGATGCACTGAGACCTGCGCTCTTCACCACAGATTCCTGGGCAGGCTGCTTTTGAAACTACTTTTAACTGTTAATGTTCCTAATAATATGATCACAAGTCTGCAGGTTTTCTGGCCTGACTTTATTTAAATATTTTCTTATCATTATATTAATATACTGATAATAATAATAATTAGAATAATAATAATAGTAGTGAGCTGTATATTCTGTGAAAGCAACATTTGTTGGCAATAAAACTAGAAATATTTAAAATATGTTGACCTGTTTGATTATGTCAAATAAACATACAGTTAACATTTTTAAAAGCCATTAGAAATGTACTTAATTCTACATATAACATTGTAAAAATATCATGAATCAAAAATATTTAATATCAAATGCTCAAATATCACAGTAAACACGACACTTTCTCAGCAGCTGTCACTGTTTCTCCCATCATGCCTTTTGGAAAAAAAGAACAGAGCCAAAGTTCTTATAATTCATTCATGGTTAAAGTCTGCTAATATTTTTATACTGTACACACACATATATACTGTAAATGTATATGTGGTATACATATCCAGTCTGTTTCAATAAGTCTCCTAAAAGTGGGAGGAGAGGAGCTCCACATTCCATCGCTAATGGAAAAGCAAAAAAACCTGCCACTGCCGTGCTGAGGCGAGGTGAGGTGAGCCAGGATCACGTAGTGGAAAAGTGGCATATGCTAATTGTAGCAAAGATGCTAAATTTGTTGAAATAATTAAAAGTGTTATTAGTGTTAATATTACATTATTACACCTTTTCTGGAGCTAAGTATGTTAATATTCGCCACATAATGAGCACAGGTAAAGATAAACGATCCCGCCACCAAACACACGTGAGTAACACCATATTCAAATTCACATTGGGGTGAACGCACCATAGTGACTTTATCCAATAAAAAGTGTCCACAGGTGCCTGAATGCACATAATGCATAGTATATTCAAGCACCTGTGGACACTTTTGATGAAGGAACTTCATGGCAGATGTGACCTCAGTGGCATAAAATCAGGACCGTGCCTTGTCAAATTTTCTAGATGTTTGAATCTGAAACATCAAGTCTCCGCCGTTGACGTACTTCATCACAAAGAACAACCGGTCCTGGAAAAAAAGAGACAGAGAGAGAGAAAGAGAACAATAACTCAAGTGTGCAAAATCTATTCTCCTTGAATTTGTGAATGTTTAGTGATGATTTGTTTTCCGATGCTGACAATAAAAAGTATCTTTCTGTGCCGCAGAGACACCTGGACTGTTTGTTACTGATAACATGGAATATTTTAACACTGGAGCTTTATTATAAGGAGCTTTATTATCAGAATGAATGATTAAAAGAAGCAATCAACTTGTTTCATCTTTTATTTTTGGTGAAATGCTCCCATACTTTAAAATTTTGCCTCAACCTGGTACAGCCAGTGACTCCTAGGAATAGACTGACTGACAACCAATAACAGTTTAGTGACCACTGTATTGACAGTATGGGTTAGCCGCCCATCCTGTGTCTTTTGTGAGGAAGAACCCAAAGCCACGGAAAGCTCTGAATATAGATACCCCCCAGGAGATCCCGAGAGGGGGGGAGGATGAGTTCTCCAATCGGACAGACCTAAGGTTCATGATCCATGCAGATGAACTGACGACAAGCACCTAACACCAGCCCCGGCTAGCTCGTTCAGCTAACACAGCTGTCAAATACAACACCACCACCGTCAACTTCAGTCCTTACAAAATCCTCTCACTGATGAGCAAAGGTCTTCTCATCAGGGATCTCCTCAATGACTAAGTTTGACTTTTTATGTTTGACAGAAACGTGGGAGCATCCAAATGACTTTATTCCCCTCAACGAGGCAACTCCACCGGGGTTTCTTTTTAAATGTGAATATTTTCCACTTTCTGTAATTTTTCAGCTTCTTAAATGTGAATATTTTATACTTTCTGTAATTTTACAGCTTCTTAAATGTAAAACAACAACAATCTCTCACCTGAGTGGAAACAGCATCAGCAGGATAAGCGAACAATGAGGACAATACAGCTCCTTCAGGTAAATGTTTTGGTACTTTGTTATCCCTAAATTAATGGATATGATGATTCACTGATCAATGCATCTGTATGATAAATATTACAGCACCTTGTGATTGTTTTTTTGGATTTCAAATGATATTGTATAACAACAATATTTCTTATTCTTATCACCATCAGACAACACTTCATCTGTAGCTGAGATGGAAACAAGGTCGTCAAATTAAGAGGCACAGACATGTCAGGAGGATGCTGCTCCAATGGACAACACAGGTGGACAGCAGGGTGCCACACGCAGCCAACTGGATGCAAAAGATGTGGAACAGACCAGCAAACTAACTCCAGGATCCACGTGGAACGAGTTATTGGTTGTATGCGCACTAAGTTTAACATTAAATGGGACCATGTGCCTGGGTGTTGTGGTCAAATACGAAGGCAAGGAAAAGACTTTACTTGATAAGATTGTTGTTATATGCTCTGACCAATATGTGCCCAAGTGTTGTTCTGAAGCTACCTAATACCTAAGAGATTCAAGAGTTCTTTATTGTCATACCAACACACATTACGACATGAAGTCAGAACGAAATTTCAGTCTCTCCAGAAGACTGAAAGCCCAGCAATAAAAGAAAGAAGAAGAAAAGAAGAACCAACAGTTTAACTTAACAAAATATAAATTAAAAGATTAAAACTTTAAACCTTTACCTGGAGGTAATTGGTGCAAAGGTGGCGTACAGTACTGGGGGCATGTGCAAAGTACAGTCCGTGGGGGGTGGGGGCAGCAAGGCTATGGGGGCTACAGAGAGTTCAGGAGTCTGACAGCTCCAGGGTAGAAGCTGTTCCTCAGTCTTGTTGTCCTGCTCTTGATGCTCCGTAGCCTCCTGCCTGAGGGGAGGGGGGTGAACAGTGTGTGTGCTGGGTGGGTGGGATCTCTCATGATGCAGGTGGCCCTTTTTCTGCATCTGGAGGTGAAGATGTCCGTGATGGTGGGGAGGCTGCTGCCCACAGTTCTCTGTGCAGCTTTCACCACTCTCTGCAGAGCCTTCTTCTCTGCCGTGCCACACAGTGATGCAGGAGCACAGGACACTCTCCATTACACATCTGTAGAAGGTGATAAGGGCTGACCCTCCTAGTCCAGCGCATCTCAGCCTCCTGAGGAAGTACAGGCACTGGTGTGCCTTCCGGACCAGGCTGGAAGTGTTGCTGCTCTAGGTGAGGTTGTCCTTGAGATGCACGCCCAGGTACCTGAAGCTGGAGACCACTTCCACCGCTGTTCCTCCGATGTGCAGGGGAGAATGGGGGGGATGTCTGCTCCTCCTGAAGTCCACAATCATCTCCTTTGTTTTCTTTGTGTTGATGCAGGTTGTTTTCCCTGCACCAACCCTCCAGGTGTTCCACTTCCCGCCTGTAGCTGGACTCATCATTGTTGCTGATGCGTCCAACCACTGCTGTGTCATCAGCAAACTTCACAATATGACTGCTCGGATGTTTAGGTGAGCAGTCATGAGTGAGCAGGGTGAACAAAAGAGGGCTCAGCACACAGCCCTGGGGGGAGCCAGTGCTAAGGGTGATGGAGGTGGAGGAGATGTCGTGGATCCTCACTGACTGTGGCCAGGACCCAGTTGCAGAGGGGGGGGCTCAGTCCGAGTGAAAATAGTTTATGGATCAGGGTCTGTGGTATGATGGTGTTGAAGGTGGATGTGAAGTCGAGGAAGAGCAGGCGGACATAGGAGTCTTTGCTCTCCAGGTGAGTGAGGACTGTGTGGACCACAGAAGAGATGGCGTCCTCTGTGGATCTGTTTTTCCTGTATGGATATTGGTGGGGGTCCACAGTGATGTCGATACTGTCCTTGATGTGCGTTCTGACCAGTTTCTCGAAGCACTTCATGACTATCGGGGTGAGAGCTACTAGCCGATAGTCATTCAGGCCTGTCACTGTGGAGCCTTTGGGGATGGGGATGATGGTGGCAGTCTTCAGACAGGTGGGCACAACTGACTGCCTGAGGGAGGTGTTGAAGATGTCTGTGAACACCTCCGACAGCTGGATTCAGTACCTCTTGTACTTCATATGCTATTAATATGAAGTACTTTTAATGTATACTTTTGGAGTAACCTGGGCTCCCTTCACACCAAGCAATCTTATTTCTGGTTTAATGTCCTATCGGATGCGATTACAACATACTGAAAAATAAATGTTCAAATTATATGTCAATTTAATTTATTATATAACAATTATATCACATTATAGTGATTACATGTAAAACAATTGTTGAATATTTTCTAGTTTCTGTAATTTTTCAGCTTCTCAAATGTGAATATTTTGGACTTTCGGTTGCAATTATAGGTAAACACAATACTTTGTTTGGGGCTCAATTCATCCTGACGGTCAATACATAGCCTGAGACGCTGCAGTCGAGGTTGAGACCTCATCAACCATCAGTCACAATGTACTGAATATATATTAATTATATATCAAAACAAACCCCAAGCCTATCACATTATAGTGATTACATGTAAAATAATGACATCAAATCAAGCATAAGGTAGATGTATTGTATGGCCTGTGTAATCATCGTTTTAAGTATAAAATTAATTCATATATTAGAGTACTTTTACTGTATACTTATTGAGTAATCCTGGGTCAAATTTCCCTTCTTTTTTTTTTTACACTTGCACAATAATAACAATGTTCTTCTTGGTGCCAGTGATTTTATTGTGCAAGAAACACTGTGAATCTGTGAATATAGTAGAGAAGACATGAATAATTCATGAATAACCATCCATAATCTGTGTGGCGCTGTCTTTACTGTGAACTTCAAGTGGCAGTCACTCATTCATCATCCTCACGCTGACACCTACTGGCGAGAAACGGTATTGTTACTTGAGTTTTTGCTGTTTTTTGTTTTTTTTTACAGATGACACAAGGCCTTTGAAATGATATAAGCAAGAAAAATAATGGGGGCATACGTCATATACTAGTAGTATGAAATACTTTTACTGTATAGGTTTTGGAGGAATATAGGGTCAAACTTCACTTTTTGTCAGCTGCCTAAATTATGTAAAATCCGATTAATGCTATGCTATTTATTTAAATCAAGTCTCTAACACAACAAAGTGTGTAATAAATGAGATTTAGGGTTAGGGTTATTACATGAAAGCCAATGCATCTGAATACTTTTCAGATGCACTGATTTGATTACACTGAAATGATTTTCTTCACACATTTTGAATTTGAAAATGGATCAAATACCTGAAACTGTGTGAGAATTCCAAGCATCAACAAACCGTTGGATTCCGATGCTGGCAGCTCAGGTTCGACTCCGCCCCTAGCTGATTGTACTCAATCCCATTGTTAGTTGCTTTGGATAAAAGTGTCTGCTAAATGACATGTTATGGAATATTTTAATGGGTTCATCAACTGCCTGTCGCTTAATACAGTGCTGCTTCACAGTATGTATCTGTTAAAATAATTGAGATCCAGAGAAAGGAGATCGGAGTCAGCTCAGTGTCCAAACAAGGGTTTAATCTTGTACAAGAGGAGCATTCACAAAGCAACACACAGGCCAGTTACAAAGTGAAGACTCCCTGTCTTGGAGAAAACACATGGTATTTATCTGTCTCAATGGTTCTGCTATCACCTGCTATTTGTCTTCATGTATTACATGAGGTACATAATTCCCATAACATATCCCTCCTGTTTATGCTGATTTCCAGCATAATTATAACAAATGTTGTAGAGTGTGTAATGGCATATTACATGCACACAGACGTTTCTTTAGGTCACACAAGGTTCAATGGATAGTTGTTTCTTGGGTCACACGAGGTGTAGCGGGCAATTAAGAGTTTCCCGTTTTATCTCAAGGTCCCTGTCCTCCCAAGAAACTCCCTGTTCTCTACTGATATCTGCTAGTTTTTCACAACAGCTTATTGGCATCATATCAGACAACTACTCTATCTGATGAACCTTCTGTTCTTCTATATCACATACACATACTGCTGAAGACATGTTTATATACGCCTTGTTTCTCTCTGCTCAGTGTTGTTCACTTTGCAGACTCTTCGACTCTGTAAACTGTGCACCTCTGGTTGCAACTCAGATTAAATCAACTTGCTTGTATTCACCCGACTCATTTCTCGTGCTTCATCTCACTCACAAAAGTTCCCACAACAATTTGGTGTCAGAAGTGGGATCGTCTGAGAGTCCGTCTGGATCAAAAGGACGTCGGCAGCGCACACCTGGAATCCAGGAGATCTTCCTCTACCTCCAACCAAGTATTCAGAGAGAGGGGACCGGCGATCCAATTGATTGACTGACTGGCTCCACGACGATCCAAGATAAAGCTAACGTCTGATTGAGACGGTGAGATGTTGACTTTCCAAATTCCAAATTTACCAATGATTCATGAATAATGATAATGATTCTGTAATCAATAGAGATAAGTTTTTGTATGTATTTTCTGAGTCTGTGGATACTTGCATTACTGCTGGTCATCATTTTCCATCGTTTACTTCCTTTTTTTTTTGGAACATTGACACGGAACTGAGTTTGTAGGTATAGGTTTTTATAACCTGATACTGAGTTTGTAGGTATAGGTTTTTATTTTGGTCAGCTGTTTCCGAGGGGTGGTAACGTATTGTGTCACTTCCTGTGCTTCCACTGGTGTTCCGCTGTGTGTCTCCTGCGCTCTCTGCAGTTTTATATCTACTGGAACTATCGTTTCACTGAACAAACACTTGTTTTATTACTAATACTAGTACTAAGACTAATACTTTCACCCGCTACTTTTGCTTAAACTCTATCGTTTACGTAGATCACATACGGTGTTTCTTTCTTTGCTAGCGTAAAGTTAGCTTAGCAGCGATGGCTTCTCTCTCTCCCTCTCCTTCTCCTGCTCTGTCCTGTGTTGGGTGCCACATGTTTAGTTACTCCTCTGCCTCCTTTAGTGATAAAAGTACTTGTAAAAAATGTAGCTTGCTGGTTAGGGTGGAGGCGAGGCTTAGTGAAGTAGAAACTCGGCTCCGCACCATAGAAGCTAAATCAGCTAGCCAGCCCCCAGTAGTCGGTGCGGACCACATAGCATTAGCTCCCCCAGCAGCTCCCGTGCAGCCGGGAGACAAACAGGGCAGCTGGGTGACTGTCCGCAGTAAGAGGCGTAGTGTTAAGCCTAAGAGTCCTGCCCACCACCAACCTGTTCACACCTCAAACAAGTTTTCCCCTCTCAGCACCACACCACACAGACTGAGAAACCAACTCTGGTAATTGGTGACACTATCCTGAGGAACGTGAAAATAGCGACACCAGCGACCACAGTCAGGTGTTTTCCCGGGGCCAGAGCGGGTGACAGTCTTATCTGAAACTGCTGGCTACAGATAATCGTAAATTCAGTAAAGTTATTATTCACGTCGGCAGTAATGACACCCGATTACGCCAATCGGAGGTCACTAACGCACAATCTATGTCTGACAACGTAATCTTCTCTGGTCCTTTGCCCAATGTAACCATTGATGACATGTATAGCCGCATGTCGTCATTCAATCGCTGGCTGTCGAGGTGGTGTCCAGAAAACAACATTGGGTTTTTAGATAACTGGCAAAACTTCTGAGGGAAACCTGGTCTCATGAGGAGAGATGGCGTCCATCCCACTTTGGATGGAGCAGCTCTCTTATCTAGCAGCTTAGGGCATTTTATTAGAAACCCATGACAATCCAGAGTTGAGACCAGGACACAGAGTTGCAGTCTTTCATGCTTCTCTGTGCTTCTTTTTGAGCAGTCACCTATTAAAAACCCCATAGAGACCGTGTCTGCCCCTCGACCTACTAAAGTAAAAACTAAAGTAAATAAAGTAAATAAACCAATAACAAACAGAAGAGGAGTTAGACATTCTAACTTAATAAAAAGAGTCAAATAATACCACTTTCAAATGTGGACTATTAAATATAAGGTCTCTCTCCTCAAAATCTGTTTTAATAAATGATCTTATCTCTGACAATTGTATTGATTTATTCTGTGTAACTGAAACTTGGTTACTTGAAGACGATTATGTCAGTCTAAATGAATCAACTCCACCCACTCATGCTAATACCCATATTCCTAGAAGCTCAGGCCGAGGAGGAGGAGTAGCAGCCATTTTTAATACTAGATTAAAAAAAAGCCTTATTCTTAATATATCTTATCCTAGTTGTAAATCACAGAAACCAATTATAATAGTCACAGTTTACCGTCCACCTGCACCTTATTCAGAGTTCCTATCAGAGTTCTCTGAGTTCTTATCTGAGTTGGTGCTGGTGCTTATGTTAGTACATCTGAAGGTACCTTTTGTGATTTTACTCCCGCCCTCATAGATAACCTTGTCGATAGTACAGCAGCCTCACTGCGTACTACATTAGATTGTGTTGCCCCTCTGAAAAGGAGGGGCAACACAGTCTAACTCCAATACTCGTGCTCTTAAACAGACGTTACGTAGATTAGAAAGAAAATGGCGTTCCAGTAACCTAGAGTACACTTACAGATTGTGATGCTGTTCTAACAGTGATTGAAATTTGATATGTGAGACCTCAGACCCGTCCTGAACATGTCTGTAAAAGACGACCTTCCTACAGAAAGTAGAACGCCCAAAACAGGAAGTAAAGTCTGACATTGTCCGATCTGCACAAAACCCTCCTGATGCCAAATATCTGGACCAGGATCCAGCATGTGCCTCCAAATTTATCAGGGGAAGAACAACTATCACTAAAAGAGTTGATAAATAATAAAAACATAATTATTAAAGCTGCAGACAAGGGCAGTGTTGTAGTAGTTATGGGCCAATAGCAATATTTGTGGAAGGGATACAGACAACTAAATGATAAAAACTATTATGCCAAACTAACAAAACCAATATACATGGACACCATCCCATTAGTGCACAAAATCATAGCCAAACTGCATGAAAAGAAGTTTATTAATTCCCCTAGGTTGCCCCATTGTTTCTGACTGCAGCAGTGAGACCTACAGAACCGCAGAGTACCTGGACTTTTATCCTAGTTACATTAAATATACTAGGGCCACACGGCAGTGTAGTGGTTAGCACTTTCGCTTTGCAGCGAGAAGACCCGGGTTCGAGTCCCGGTTGGAACAAGGGCCTTTCTGCATGGAGTTTGCATGTTCTCCCTGTGTTTGCGTGGGTCCTCTCCGGGTTCTCCGGCTTCCTCCCACAGTCCAAAAACATGCAATGTGGGGATTAGGTAAATTGGACACTCTAAATTGACCATAGGAGTGAGAGTGAATGGTTGTTTGTCTCTAGCTGTGTGTGGCCCTGCGATGGACTGGCGAACTGTCCAGGGTGTACCCCGCCTATCGCCCGATGTAGCTGAGATTGGCACAGCACCCCCCGCCCTCCCTGGAGGATAAAGCGGTTAGATGATGACTGACTGACTGACATTAAATATACTTTAAAAAAGTATAAATGTAGATATTCCGGCAGATATCGATATCCTCTACACAAATATAGACATGAAGGAGGGCATTCAATCAGTAAAGAACATTTTTTCCAAAATTTATGATCAGAATTATTACAATTATTGGAAATGTATTTAACTAAAAATGATTTTGAATTTAATATCGCTTGTCCGACAGTGTGAGACCCATTTATTATTATCGCTATTTAGACAATATATTGGGCGTATGGACACATTCAGAGGATGATTTTATGGTTTTCTTAAACACTCTTAATAACTACAATCTGTCTATTAAGGTTAAATGGATGGATAAAAATTCTGTAAATGTTTTTGGACACAACCACATTTAATGAAACAAAATAGATGTTTCTTTTCAAAAAGAGGGTGTGTATCCACATGCATACACATGCACTATTGCATGAGACCGGATTTCATCCTAAACATACTTTTGCAGGTCTTATTAAATCCCAATTGTTACGCTTTAACAGGATCTGCACACAGAAGGAAGATTTTTACAAGGTCTTTAGGGTGCTTTTCACTGCTTTGGCCAGCAGGGGTTACTCTAGGACCTTTCTTAGAAATTGTTAGAGGTTCCTCCACATTAAACCTCGAATTGTGTCCTCTGTGGTGTCTTTCATCACCAATTATTCGGACTCCACGATGAACCTTGTCAGAGAAATTGAGAAAAACTTTGAGGATTGTTTAAAAGGAAGGGAGCTGTTCTATAACCATAGGATCATTGCTGCATTCAGAAAAAACAAAAATCTGAAGGATCACCTGGTAAAAGCCAAAATTCCAAACTTTACTGATCCCAAACCAAAGCCACTGGAAAAATTCTTTAAACAGCAAGGGTGGCTGTATAATAGAACCAAATTAACATAAAAAAATAATAATCAGGGTAATAGTTCAACCCAAAAATGTGTTTGTATAATAAGTTGTAAACAATGTGGCCTTAAATATGTCAGTGAAACTGGAAACACCATTCACACCAGCTAACAGGTGAGCAACCACCGCTAACCTGGCGAAACCTGCAGCCAGATGGGCTAATACAGCTTTCCATCTCAGCTGCCCAGCATGCTTTCTTCTCAGCTGCCCGGCCTGCTCCCTTTTCAGCTGCCTGGCCTGTCTCCCAGCTGCCTGGCCTCTCGTCCCGGCTGCCCGGCCTCTCGTCTCGGCTGCCTGGCCTCTCATCTCAGCTGCCCGGCCTCTCATCTCAGCTGCCCGGCCTGCTCCCGTCTCAGTTGGGCTCTCCTTCTGCTGCGGTGTGCCTGGATGGCAGAGCGGGGGAGTCCACCCGCAGACGGTGCGAGAACAAACTGAACACCTGCTATCAACCAGTCCTCTTACCGAAACAATAAATGATGTGCGTAACCAGAACCGTAACAGAAACCACGTTATGAAAAAACACAGACCTTTTAAGCTATTTCAAACGTTGAATCAGTCCAAGAGAGTATGGGATAAATATTATAGCAACAAAGGTGTACTTGGAGGCCATTTAAATGTAAGACGTTTGGCTTCCAAAAGAGAACAAATTGAGCATTTGTTAACTGACTCAAACATTGATTTTATGGGTTTATCTGAAACATGGTTATCCTCCTCATCTCCTGAAGCCATAGTCACAATGCCTGGCTATAATGTATTTATAAAAGACAGCGAGGGGTACATGTAAAAGGTCACCTTAAGTGTACTGCTTTTGAACAACCTAAAGAGACACAGCTAGAGTGTGTTGGTGTTAACATTACATTATCTGTAAATATGTCCTTCACTGTAATATGTATTTATTGAAAAACAACTGTCAAAGTACAATTATATGTAATTTTAGGTAATTTTATTAGGTGACTTTAATATAAACTTGGACAAGAAAGAAGACTGGAAAAATCTTAAAGGGGACATATTATTCCCTATTTCTCCAAGTTAAAATAGTTCCCTGGTGTCCTAATGAACATGTTTATGACATGCTTTGGTCAAAATACCATGAGGATGAAGCACCATAGCCAGAGCCGGATTAACGCTAAGGCAAACTGGGCACGTGCCTAGGGCCTGATTGGCAGGGGGCCCAGACAAAGGGACAATCAAAACCTAAAAATGACTTGGTCCGTGTTTCAAGACGATTTACGCTCCTCGTCCTGATGACGCGACACTGTCAGGGCGCACTGAGGACAGTCTGCTCCGATCGACAGTCGCTCCAGGGGCAGGCGGGCGGGAGAAGCCGCAGCGAGGTCCGGCGGGGGTTCGCTGTAAACCACCTTCGCCCCGAGCCCTTCCAAGCCGATCTAGAGTTGGTTGCGGCGCACTACAGGCGTAGGAAATTTCATGTCAAACTTATTTGTGACACTGTTGTATGATGAAGTTGGCATCAATTCATGAAAAAACTGTTGAAAAGTTGAAATATGGAGATCAAATGTTTCTGCCCAACAGCAATCTCCAATACTTATTGACCTAAATGGATTTGTTAAAACACTATACTTCTTTTTTTTTCTTTAAAAAAACAACCTAAAACTGACTAAAACGTTTCTGAGTTTTCGTTGACTAAAATTGGACTAAAACTATCACATATAAAAAATGACTGAAACGTGACTAAAACTAATAAGCGTTTTAGTCCAAAAGACTAAATCTAAGACTACATCTAGAATGGCTTCCAAAAACAACACTGCACAGGCCACCATCCAGAGAAACATCCAGACCAGTGGAGAAAACTGCTGAACAGTCTAGACCAGGAGCTGAATACCAGAAAATG
The DNA here is from genome assembly GCF_019176455.1 of Solea senegalensis. Classification (NCBI taxonomy): domain Eukaryota; kingdom Metazoa; phylum Chordata; class Actinopteri; order Pleuronectiformes; family Soleidae; genus Solea; species Solea senegalensis. The sequence continues at coordinate 18,745,459 of NC_058040.1, forward strand.
GAAGAGAGGTGATGCTTGTCCATGAAAATAAACCTCTTTATCACGACAGCACAGTTTCTCTTACTGCAAATTTTATTGGTCTTTGTATATTTGACTACTTATTAAACTATTCAATTTAATCAACACATTTATTTAAGATTTTCTGCAAAATGCAATAGCTTACAACATTTATCTTATCTGCTCTGTTTACATAGCAATGCTGACACCTGATTTACTGGTACTACTGCCTTAACAATGACACTCGCAATGGATAAGATAAGGTTAATATAATAGCATTTAATAGTAGCCTTGTAGTAACGTATAAATATGATAATAAAAATGAAAAAAAAACGTCTAATATACGACACATGACTTTGGCATACAAAGAACCAAGTCGTAACCAACCAAGGATCAATGTGACTGTATCAGACTGAGTCTGTGCTCCGGTCATGGAGGACGTTCTGAACGAATACTTTTAATTAGGACGTGTCAGAATGGTCAGTTATGAGCTCTATTTGACCTTTTCTTAAAAATGTGTGTGTTTGTACGTCGGTGAGCTGACTACATTACTACACATTAGCTTCATATATAAAATTTATCCACTGGACACGCAAATCCTGAGGCTGGAAGTTTGTGTAAAACACTGTGCTCTACTGTGCAGCCACGAACAGCACACTTGTCCCTCCGCGTTGACATAATACTGCTCTTCCTCCCTCGTCTGCACTCTCGCATTTTATAGGGACAAGGTGGAGCTAAGGTGGAGCTCTCGAAGTAAACTCACTGGTTGTCGTCACAATGTGCAGGCAATTCACATTGCGTGTTTTATCACCTATACTTACACTAAGGGGGACCACGAAAAAATGACTGAGTATTCTTTTTCCACACTTTGGCGACTGGTAGGGCTTCCAGAGTCCCAAATATAAGGATTAAAATGATTAAAAAGTTGATTTTGCATAATAGGTCCCCTTTAAAAATATTACTGACCATTTCAGCCTTAGCCCACTCATTGGTAAGCCTACAAGAGTTACTACCCATTCTCAAACTAAAATTGATCTGCTGTTTACCAACAGACTCAAAAGGATTACCAAGACTTATAACTTCTTAACAGGAATATCAGACCACAATATAATCTTTTTCACAAGAAAACTTTCTAAGAAACGAGTCAAAAATGCAATAAATAATGGACCAATAAAAAATAATGTAATCTCAAAGAGTGAACAACAAGATTTCAAGGTGGCAATAAGAGGAATTGACTGGAACACAATTTTTTCTTCGGAAGACATAGATTTTTGCAGTAATTATTTTGCAACAAAAATAAAGGAAACAATGGCAAACTTCTCCATTAGAGGGAGACAAAAAAAAAACCTGTCATGGTTAAATTCAGAATGCATTCAGTTGACAATCTTCTTAAAATAGCATTAAAATGAGGTTTGACATTAGATAGACAAAATGATGAGTACGATCTCGAAGAGCTAGAAGTAAGAGCTTCAAGTAAGCCAAACTATAAAGTGCTAGTCATAAGTGCGATGTATAAGCAAGTTTTTATTTTATTTTCGTCGTCGTCTTAGTCGAGGTAGAGTTGGAAGAAATGTGTTTTTAGTCAGCATGGAAGATGTGGAGGCTTTCCGCTCTTCGGATGACGATGGGGAGTTCGTTCCACCATTTGGGAGCTAGGACAGTGAACAGTCTCGAGTTCTGCGAATGCCTCTGCGATCCTCTCAGTGAGGGGGCAGCAAGCTGGTTTGCCGATGCAGAGCGGAGTGGGCGGGCTGGGATGTAGATTTTGATCATGTCCTGGATATAGGCTGGACCGGATCCGTTTGTAGCATGGAATGCAAGAACTAGAGTCTTGAAGCGGATGCAAGCAGCTACAGGAAGCCAGTGAAGGGAGCGTAGGAGGGTGTAGTGTGGGAGAATTTTGGTTGAAGACCAGTCGAGCTGCTGCATTCTGGATGAGTTGCAGAGGTCGTATGGAACACACAGGGAGACCAGCCAGGAGGGAGTTGCAGTAGTCCAAGTGTGAGATGACAAGAGCCTGGACCAGAACCTGTGCTGCCTTCTGGGTTAGAAGAGGCCGTATCCTTCTGATAGTAGGGCTGGTTGTGTACTTCTCTTTTCAGGTTCCTGTTTGTTTAAGAAGGCGGGGCTGGGAGTGTCATCTACACTGATGGGGTACACCTGCCATGTGTGTCCCAAGTATAAATTGCATGCTGCCCAGTAGTTTCTCTCTCTTGCTCCCATATTATCCTGCTTCCACCTCTCAACAGGCAGCCAGACTTGTTTGTTGATTGGACACACCTTACAACATTCGCCACACCTACAGTCCATCCAACATGGCACACTCACCTCCATTTTCATATTAACCTTATTTGAGTGGGTTGTTTGATCTTTAGTTGAATTATAAATAAATACTTTTGTAATATCGTCTGTGCATCTGTGTCTCATTTTTATTGCATCCCTGAGCCAGTTTGTGACACTGTCAATAAAAAAATTAGTGGTTCCATCTATACGGAAAGTGGGTGTGGTAAGGCCCATCTATAAAATTGGGGCAAAAAATGACTAACACAACTACAGGCCTATAAACATCTTACCTATAGTGTCAAAAGTCATAGAAAAATGGATTGTAAAATTATTAACTGAACAATTGAACATGAGTCACAATCCTCTACATCCTATGCAGTTCGGATTTCGTTGTCACCACTCAACAGAAACTGCATGTTTTCGTAGAAAAAACGAAGGCCTTCCTCGATAAAGGAGGCTGTATTGGTGCAGTTTTCCTCGACCTAAAGAAGGCTTTTGACACCGTTGATCACAAAATCTTATTAGCCAAATTAACCCAGTTTAACTTTTCTGTGCAATCTATTCACTGGATAAAGTTATATCTCTAATGGAGTGCAATCAGTTATGGTCAACAGTGTCAAATCACCTTTCAGAGAGTGTACCATAGGAGTTCCACAAGGCTCCATACTTGGACCAGTTCTCTTTTCGTTATATATTAATGATCTTCCAGATGCATGCGCAAACATGCAGTCGCATCCTTACATCTGCCATGGTCCATGTTCAAGATTGGCTTTCAAAATCGTGTCTTCTCCTAAACACCCAAAAGACAGTGTGCATGATGTTCTCTGACAACAACTGAACAAATGTACAAATTCAAACGTCTCTTGAATGAGGAGCTTAAACTGGTGCAGGAGTTCAAGTGTCTTGGAGTGATTATTGATTCCACCCTTACATGAATCACATCAAGAAAATCTCCAAAACAATAGAATTAGGTCTGTACAATTTCAGACATTTTTGAGAATTTCAAATATTTCAAATTTGCTTGTTCAATATATAAAATACTTCATGGACTCGCACCTCCACCACTAAGTGAAAATATAAAGTTTAAGTCTGCTGTTGGTGCAGCTACAAGGTCAGTGTCCAGAGGTGACTGTGAGGTGCCCTATAGATGGACTGTGTTTGAACAATCTGTTCTCGTTAGAGGCGGTCACACTTGGAACAGTATCCTCCATGCTATACGGGAACTCCCTACATATAACACTTTTAAAAATCAACTGAAAATCTGGCTTAAATTTAACCAGCATTGCACTCATTTAGAAGATAAGCACATGACAAACATGGATGTCTCTGAATTTCACACTTGTTGAATGTAATATATCACTTTGTCTTATGTTCTGTTGAAATTTATGAAATGTACTAATTTTTACTTTTTTTTTTTTACTAATGTACCTGTCTTTTGTACCTCTACACCTTTGCCCAGGGACTACAGCTGAAAACTAGCTTTGCAGCTAAAACTGGCACTTTTACAGAAATGTTCATAAATGTGCATTGTCCCTGATTCAAATAAATACATTTAACCCAAATTGGAATGTGGCCCAGAGATGGAGAGCTGAGAGGACCTGGATATTGAAATTGGGCACTTTAATTCCAAGTGGTCTGAATGAGGCTTGGATAGGCCTTGCACGAGTTTCATCAATGCTTTGCAGTGAAAAATTATTGGACTCTGCCACCACTAAATTCCTCTGGAAAAATAAACACACATTAGGTTAAAAACCCTTCAAAAAGCAAAAGCCTATGGTGGTTTGGAATTTCCGAACTAGAACTACCTCCAATAGAAATTGGTAGATCGCCAATTTCTAAAACTTATGTCTCCCAAAATGGTGTCTAAAACACATGCACCATTAACAGAAAATGGGAGACTTTTACTTGACTGGCGAGACAGTCAGTGGCCCACAGGTCATTTGAGTTCGAGACTCCTGCTCTAATTCATGTGTTCATCACATTTATCAGTAACTTTATGAACAGATAGTGACGATAAGACAAGCAGCCTCCCCGGGAATCAGTGTTGAAGTGAGCGCAGGTCTCTTCACAGCATCACACCGCCCCGTGTTCACGATGTCATTATGAATCCACACAGCAGCTCATTAATACATCGATAATAAGTTTGAAATAAATCCTAATGAGCTACGAATAAATAACCAAAACCTGTTTTGTTGTAATATTTAAAAAAATGTAAAACAAACCCATCATTGCCTTCATTTATTCATGTTTCTCATAAAGTTTTCGTACGGTTCCCTGACAGTAGCCATTCCCGAGACGTCACATGACCGCGCTTTGCTGTGCTCGTACACACCTGTGACGTCACTCTGGGAAATAAGATTTGTCTGGGGTATTTATGGCCTTTAGGAAGGTTTTACAAATGGGAAACTCCATGAATTAAAAATATAGAATATAAAGATCTATACATGCCTATGACCATGTCTCCAGGTGCAGGCGTCTCTTTTACTATTGTGGTCAATCAGAAAATTGCTTTTTGGGCCCATGAGTATTTTTTGTTGCAGTACCACGAGTGGCCACCATGACAAAATGAAGTTTCTCTAAAAAGTCCAGTAACGATGTTGATAAAAGAGGTGATAAAAGAGGTGAAAAAAGAGGGATAGATGCAGATGAAGATTAAGGACAAACTCAGCCCTTTGCCTTGGTGGAGCGAGGAAGCGGCAGCAAGGAGGTTAGGCGGGAGTACAGAGTTCAGTGGGAGCGGGAGTTCTCCTGGCTGAGGAGGGAGGATGGAAAAATGTTCTGCGACGAAATAAAGATTCCCATTGGCGCATCAGAGCATCATTTCTGACCTGGATACTGTACTCAATGCATCTCGGTATCCGGGTAGTGCTGACAGCGTGTTAAAGAACTATGGACAGGAGGCTTTGGAGCGTGTCTGTCACAGACCGGTGCAGCAAATCCACTGGTGCAGAAGGCGTGCATGCTGCGGGATTTCCTACCGCTGAAGCAGGTGCTTGCAGGATCAGGAAACCCATCGTTCAGAGAGTCTTGCCGACTTCTGATCACTTCACTTGGAGAAATGTTCCCTGGTTTCAAAACTTTGGCTGAAGTGGCGCTTGTAATTCCAGTTTCCAGTGTGGCAGCAGAGCGCGGATTCAGTCTCCAGAACAACATCAAAACAGCCATGAGAAGTCGTCTGTCAGAGGAAAAACTCCAAAAAATGACAATAGCCTCTGCAGCAGTCCCACTTGAGACATTTGATTACGAGACTGCGTTTAGGCCACAGGTGAACTGTTCATATTTCACTGCAATATTAACAATGCAATTAAATGTCATTATTATCATTTAAAAATTTAAAGTCAGTCATCATCTACCGCTTTATCCTCCACCAGATGATCGCGGGGGGTGCTGTGCCAATCTCAGCTACATCGGGAGATAGGCGGGGTACACCTTGGACAGTTCGCCAGTCCATCGCAGGGCCACACACAGATAGAGACAAACAGCCATTCACACTCACTCCTATGGTCAATTTAGAGTGTCCAATTCACCTAATCCCCACATTGCATGTTTTTTGACTGTGGGAGGAAGCCGGAGAACCCGGAGAGAACCCACGCACACACGGGGAGAACATGCAAACTCCATGCAGAAAGGCCCTTGTTCCAACCGGGGCTCGAACCCGGCTCTTATCGCTGCAAGGCGAAAGTGCTAACCACTAGAACACCGTGTGTCCCTAAAAAAGTGACTGGTAAAAATAGATTATGACGGGATTTTTATGACCTGTCAGTCAAAATGACAGGCAACAAAAAAGTCTAGCGCAAACGTAAATATACCAGATTCTTCAAAGGTTTTGTAGAGGCCAGTATTTAGCCTCTTGGTGTACAGCCTTATGACTTAAAAACATTTTTATTTCTACCTTTTTATTTTTACATTTCTCTTACTTTTTATTTATTATTCTTACTTTTATACGTGTTTTTCCATACCAGCGCTGAATGTGGACACATTCATAAATGACAATAAAGTTTTTATTATTTTTGATTATGATTCTCTGCTGCAGCCGAGGAATTGATTCACCTTCTACAGGATGATGCAGTTCAAGTTGCCCAGGAAAGCATTCACCAAAAACGTGATGACTACTTGGAATTTGTTGAGCTTTGCTTGGTATTCCTAGATGCATATCCAGAGAGACCATTTTCAATCAAACAACCAGGTGCCATGCTTGTTGGATGGCCACGGTGCTGTACTCCTTCAAGATGTCTCTATGCCAGGATCAAATTGCTAAACTTTCCAATGGCAAGATTACCTCAAGACATCAGCCTAGAAAGCTCAGAGAGTTGGTCACATTTGTGGCGGATGCAATACTCAGTCGCAGTTCTTCAATAATTTGCTTCAGTATTCCTATGTGTCAGAAGGCATTTACAACAGTGCTGTAAAAGCTTTTAACAGACACATGTGGTACCTCATAACTGAAATGGTACCAATGGCTCTCTTCAGCAGAGCACAAGAAATCCTTGGCCACCAGTTTGATGGCTGTCAAATCAGCTAGCTCCTGCACACATCCTAATGACAGGTATGGCTCAGGGTTTGGTAAACCTAAGTTTCCAGGAAGGATAACCCAAGAGACAACACTGGCAGACCTGGTAGGATCTGATTCATGGTACATCTTCCATCTTCTGCAGCTGGACCCTGCTTTCCTTACCAACTGATGTCTCAACCTGGCCTGCTCACCCAGCCTATCAGGAAGCCATGATCACCTTGGAATGCATGAATGTTGTTAATGACAGTGCAGAGCGTAATGTCAGGCTCAGCACAGATACATTGGCTCTGCAAAAGGAGAAAAGCATTATCAGAATGTTCTGCAGGTGGTTGAAGCAGACAAAGGAAACACCAATGCGCCCGGAGCATTGGGGGTTTGGGTACCTTGCTCAGGGGTACCCCAGCCCTTTTTGACCGGGTGGGGATTTGAACCGGCGACCTTCTGGTTACAAGTCAAGTTCTCTTTATTGTGGTATTATATCATAATGCATATATATATTCAATTCAATTCAATTTTATTTGTATAGCGCCAAATCATAACATACATTATCTCAAGGCACTGTACATAGACAACATCAAAGAGAGCAGAGAACCCCAACAGTTCACACAATGAGCAAGCACTAGGCATCAGTGGAGAGAAAAAACTCCCTCTTAACAGGAAGAAATCTCTGACAGAACCAGGCTCAGAGATGTGCGGTCATCTGCCTCGACCGGTTGGGGTGAAAGGAAAAATGGGGGACAGTGGAGAGGTGGGGGACAGAAAATGGGGGGAGAGAAAGGACAAGAGGGAGATGAGGGAGAGACAGAAGAGAGAGAGGGAGACCATCAGCAGATACACAACAACTGTATCAGGTTACAAGTTTATACAGTTACTGATATCGACTTTTTAATTACAAAATAATAATAATGGTGACGATGAGCATAGCCTCGGAAACTGGATCTTGATCCTGCAACCTGCATGATGAGAATACAGAGAGAGAGAGAGGGAAGGAAGGAAAGACACAAACTAGGGAGAGAAAGAGACAAGGTTAATGACATATAAAAAGTCATAATCAAATGCTGAGTGTGAGAGAGTGAATGTGCGTGTACCACAGGAAAATCCCCCAGCAGTTTAGTTCTACAGCAGCATAACTAAGAGATGGTTTAGGTTTCCCTGAACCAGCTCTAACTATAAGCTTTATCAAAAAGGAAAGTTTTAAGTTTAACTTTAAATACAGAGAGAGTGTCCGCCTCCCGAACTATCATTGGAAGCTGGTTCCACAGGAGAGGAGCCTGGTAGCTAAAGGCTCTGCCTCCCATTCTACTCTTACAGACTCTGGGAACCACAAGTAAACCTGTATTTTGTGACCTAAGTGGTCTATTACCCTGGATTTCCACTGGACGCGGAACGGCCGCGGAACGGTAGCCGTTGCAAATCGCTTCCATTCTAATCAATGTGAGCATTCCCACCGGCCGCGCTGTGGCGCGGATCAGCAGCGGCCCAGAAGCGGCTCGCCGCGCCGCAGCGCTATCGATGAGAATCAGTTCTATTTTTTCCGTTGCCGCTGCTGAACCTCGTAAATTTCAACGAAGCAGATCGCACAAGACAGGACGTCCGACACAGTATCAAAGTAAAACACTTCCGCCCCCCTTTCAAAATAAAACACAATACGTTTATTAACTAATTTATTAACTATGTTATTACATTGTCAATACTGCACAGACAATCAGGACATAATGAAACTACATAAAACGAGGCAACTAGAGAAACTGACTAGCAAACTTCCACATGGTAGAAGCACAATATCGAAAATAGATGGCCAGATCAACAGTTCGTCCACGTCGGAGAATGAAAGAAGCTGTGTTGTTGTTGTTGTTTCCTTTATACACACAGTCTATCGCGGGATCTCGCGTCTGTTCGAGATTATCGCGCGATCTTCTGTGAATACCGCTGGCTCCCAAGGCTCCGCGCCGCTGCCGTAACGCGCCCGGTGGGGATTGACGTTTGGGAGAGGACGAAGCAGAACCGCGCCGCGGCCGTTCCGCGTCCAGTGGAAATCCAGGGTTAGGATGATAGGGTAAGACTAGGTCTTTCAGGTATGAAGGGGCCTGACCATTAAATGCTTTGTACGTGAGGAGGAGGATTTTAAATTTAATTCTAAACTGTATGGGGAGCCAGTGTAGAGAAGCTAACACTGGAGTTATATGGTCTCTCTTTCTAGTTCCTGTCAGAACTCGTGCTGCAGCATTTTGAATTAACTGAAGGATTCTAACAGACTTGTTAGAACATCCTGCTAATAAGAAGTTACAGTAATCTAATCTAGACGTAACAAAAGCATGAACTAGTTTTTCAGCATCCTGTAAAGACAGAATGTTTCTAATTTTCATAATGTTCCGCAGGTGGAAGAAGGCTGTTCTGGAAATTAGTTTTATGTGTGAATCAAAAGACATTTCCTGGTCAAAAGTAACTCCAAGGTTCCTCACAGTGGAACTGGAAGCCAGGGTGATGTCATCTAAAGTGACAATGTGATCAGAAAGTTTTTCTCTGAGGTGTTTAGGGCCGAGTATAATGACCTCAGTTTTTTCTGAGTTTAAAAGTAGAAAGTTACAGGTCATCCAGGACTTAATGTCTCTGAGACATTCCTGGAGTTGAACAACCTGATTTATTTCATCCGGCCTCATCGATAGATATAGCTGTGTGTCATCTGCATAACAATGAAAATGTATGTTATGCTTTCTAATAATGTTCCCTAGAGGAAGCATATATAAGGTAAAAAGTATAGGCCCAAGCACTGAGCCTTGTGGAACTCCACAATTAACTTCTGTTTGTAGTGAGGCTTTATCATTAACGTGAACAAACTGGAATCTATCAGATAAGTATGATTTAAACCAGCAGAGGGCAGCACCTGTGATACCAAGAGTCTGCTCCAATCTCTGCAGTAGAATATCATGATCAATGGTGTCAAATGCAGCACTAAGATCTAACAGGACAAGTAAAGAAACTAGACCATTATCTGACGCCAAGAGAAGATCATTACTAACTTTAACTAGTGCTGTTTCTGTGCTATGGTTTAATCTAAAACCTGACTGAAAATCTTCAAACAGGCCATTAATGCGCAGATATTCACATAATTGATTGGCAACTGCCTTTTCTAAGATTTTAGAGACAAAGGGAAGATTAGATATCGGTCGGTAATTAGCTAAAATATCTGGGTCAAGGGTCGCTTTTTTTAGAAGGGGTTTAATAACTGCTACTTTAAACGTTTGGGGCACATATCCAGTTAATAAGGATAGATTAATTTGAGTTAATATAGAGTTGTTAATTAAAGGAAACACATCTTTAAACAGTTTGGTGGGGATAGGATCTAACTGACAGGTTGATGGCTTAGATGATGAAACTAATGACGTTAACTCAGGGAGATCTATAGGGGAGAAACTGTCTAGATATATCTGTCATAGATAACAAGGTTATCTATGAGGGCGGGAGTAAAATCACAAAAGGTACCTTCAGATGTACTGACATATGGCACCGAGTTAAATAAAGGTTGCACTGTCCCTTTGAATGTATTAATATTATTATCAGACAGGCACCGGCTGTAGCTGTATTTCTTATTTATGTTATTGTAGTTCATTATTGAACAGTTAAATGTGAGTAAACAATGATCAGTAAGGAGAGGGTTTTGAGGAACTATGTTTAAATTATCAATATCAATACCATAAGTTAAAACAAGGTCGAGGGTGTGATTAAGGCAATGAGTTGGTTCATTAACGTGTTGAATAAAACCTATTGATTCCAACAGCGAGTTAAATGCGCAGCTAAGACTATCACGGTCAACATCTACTATATATGTTTATATATAAAATAATAATAATAGATTTTATTTGTATTGCACTTTACATTTGAAAAACAAATCTCAAAGTGCTACATTTTTAAAAACAAGATAATAAAATAAATAAAAGAAATAAATTAGCTGTATGCTTTCCTAAAAAGGTAGGTTTTTAGTTCTTTTTTAAAAGCATCCTCCGTCTGTGGAGCTCTGAGGTGGTCAGGAAGGGCATTCCACAGACGGGGAGCAGCAGCTTCGAAAGCTCTGTCCCCCATGGTCTTGAGCCGTGTCCTGGGTGCGAGCAGACGGTGCTGTTGGCCTGACCGGGTCCTGGCTGACGAGTGTGGTGTGAGGAGGTCAGTGAGATAAGTGGGGGCATCACCGTGCAGACAGTGGTGGGTGTGCAGGAGGACCTTGTACTCAATGCGGGCAGAGATAGGGAGCCAGTGAAGTGAGTGGAGGATCAGGGTGATGTGCTCGTACTTTCGCATCCTCATCAGGACCCTGGCAGCGCTATTCTGAACATACTGGAGCTTTTTAAGGCTCCTGCCAGGGATCCCGATGAGGAGTGCGTTACAGTAGTCCAACCTGGAAGAGACAAAGGCAGTTTCTCTGCAGCTGGAAGGGAGAGGAAGGGGCGAAGTTTGGAGATGTTACGGAGGTGAAAAAAGGAGGTTTTGCAGATGTGGGTGACATGATTGTCAAAGGAGAGGTGGGGGTCAAACTTGACCCCTAGGTTGGTAACGGAGGGAGAGAGGGGAATGTTGTGAAACTGCACTTTTTCAAAAAGTGAAACTGAGGTTATGGGGGAAGAACGGAGTTGTTGAGGAGTACCGGTTTGGATGGCTTCTGTTTTTGAGCCGTTCAGCTGCAGGAAGTTTTGACTCATCCATGTGTTTATCTCCTCCAGGCAGGAGCCGAGACGAGCAACAGTGGCAGAGGGGGACCCAGAGGGGGAGACTTTAAGGTAGAGTTGTGTGTCGTCAGCATAGCAGTGGAAATTAATTCCATGCCTGCTGACGGCACACCCGAGGGGAAGCATGTAGATGGTGAAGAGGGTTGGACCGAGCACATACAACAATATGTATGTGTATACATATATTTTTTTATTTATTTTTTTTATCTCGTTTTCTGGCATTGCTGGATGACATCAGAACTGAGTTTAACCTAGACAGATAGGACAAGGTAAATTTTTTTGGATTAAGAAAACGTCACAAATCCATGAGCCAGAAAGATACTTCCCTTTATTTTATCAAATTTAGGTGACATCAACAACCAGAAAAAACACAAACCTATTGTCTTTAAATGTGTCAGATAGGAGGGAAGACAACAGGGGACAGAGCTTGGGCCTTATTTTTATTCCACCACTGTAGTCCATCTGGCCTTAAGTGAACTCACTTAATCATGAGCTGACTGAAGGGTTCAAAGTGTGGGAGTTGTTTGTGGTTCAACACGTGCTTGTTTACATTTCCCCTCAGTTGATGAATCATGCTGCGTGTGAATAACATGTAGTATGAACAGATGACAAAAGAGTGCCCAAGGCTTGTTGCTTGTATATAAATAGGACCTGAACGTACACTTGGATGTGGTTGAGTGGAAAGTGGGGGTAACTTTTACACCTAGAAAAAGACACTGTGGCTCAGGATGAACACATTTCAGATTATGCTTCTCATGGCTTCAGGGCTCTCTCTTGGTGAGTATATCGTGATTAAAGCTTTTTTTTTTTTTTTTACCTATACTAACATAGTTCGAATTGGTTCAACTTGTAATGCTTCAGCCTGGTCTTTAAATGGGAGGGCCCTCAACCAGTTCAGAGATATGATCCTCTGTGTAATGCCGGATAGCTGGCCTGTTTTGGACTACGCTGACTATGGCTGCTACTGTGGAAAGGGAGGCTCTGGCCAACCTGTGGATGAGCTGGATAGGTCTGTATTCACTCTGCTTCATACTGTAAACTTGTAACACTATGTACTTATAATTGACCTTATTATACCTGTAGGTGCTGTGAAGTGCATGACCAGTGTTACACAGATGCTATGCAGCACCCTGAATGCTGGCCTGTGTTCGACAACCCTTACACTGAGTTCTATGACTATGACTGTGACAAACAACGCAAGGTGATCACCTGTGGCAGTAAGTACACAAACATCTTCAGTTGTTTGCTTACTTCATCTCATGAACTTGAGTTCAGACAAAGGGAGATTGTGATAAACAGAAATTGACCCAGGATTCCCACATTAAACTAAAGCAGCTGTGCAGCCAACTTATTCTAAACTAAAAACAGGCTCTCATATTTTCTTCCTCAAAGTCTTATTTCTAACCAGTTCATTTTGCTTTCCATAGATAAGAACAATGAATGTGAGATGTTCATCTGTGAGTGTGACAGGAAGGCTGCAGAATGTTTTGCCAGATCACCTTGGAACCCTGAAAATGAGCATCTGCCCAGTGACAAATGTCAGAAAAGAAATTCACTACCAAACATACACATTTCATAATGTTTTATTATGTAAATGAAGTACATACATGAAGTCCACACACTGGACAGTCACATTTATATGTAATTGTAATTATTTCTAAATGGGATAATTGAGATATGTATTGGCTTGTAAATATACCGATGTATAACATTACAGCTGAAAAATTGTAAACTTTCTTTTCTGAGAATAAAGACAATCATATTTGCATCTCTTCACTTAACTCCTGTTCCCTCTACTGCAGGAAAGTTATTCAATGTTTAATATACTAATGCATTGTAACAATAAAAGCACACTGTACTATATTTATCTTTTATCTGATATATAATGCCAATTTTCAAATTGATTAAGTATAGAATTTTAAAAAAGGACAAATTAATTGATTTGTTCACACACTGCAGTGTGTTTTCCCATGCACAAACTTCGACATGATCAATAACTTAATATGCCAAGTTTTTAACCAAACCCCATGTTTTATTATACACATGTAGTGTATTATTGAGTTTACATAAGCCTCCTTCTCATTCAGTGTTGCTGAACTGCTACTCAAAAAACAAAAACAAGAAAAAGGGCTCTGCCTTCTTTGCTGTTGCTGGCCTGAGGCACATGTGCTTGTGGCTTCTGCTACACCCGCTTGATGGAGCTCCATGAAATAATTTCCACTAGCGCAAGCATTTCTGTAACCTATCAGTAAATAATGTATGCTGCTGAGAACTTAAGCAAGTGGTGTAAATCGTGAGCCAGGCACTTACTCTGGCTTGTGTGCCATTGTTCAAACACTGTTATTCTCCATGAGGATTGCAAAAACATTATTTTACCAATAGTTGTCGCTGTGCTGGTTCTACCACCCTAACAATGACCCACATCAACTGAGACAATATAAGGATAATTATATACCCCACAGTATGATTTGAAATACTATGCTACTGGGGTAGTGTTGCATTTGTATAGAAAATGTCAAATGCATTTTTAATCATGCTTCACATATTCGACACAGTGCATAAGTGTGCTGTAATATATCAATTGTTTATAATATTATAAATATTATATAATATATTAAATATTAATTGAGAGAAAGGTACTTTGTGGACTTTCATGTCATGGAGCTCCAGGAGAACCTGGATATCTCAGTGTCCTTGCTCACTGTGATTTATGCATTAATGAAAGTCATTCATTTGACAGAACCTGAGTTTTATTACTTAAAACAAATTGATAAGCTTTGACTGTCCAAGGACACAAATACAGTGTCTCCATACATATTTAAAAAAGCATTATCTATGAATAATCAAGAAAAGCCTCCCTGAGAATCTAAGAAAAGTGACAAATTCATGTCTGCACCTTTCAAGTGATAAGTATGAGCTGGATAAGCAGATCATCAAGTAGCTTACTCTATACTCTTGTAAACATTATAGCATTAGTGCACATGCATCCACTGTGGCTTTAGTTGAGATCTTCATTAAATTGAACCTCATGTATTTGTGTAAGCAATGCCCTCTAACACATGGTTTAGTTTTGAAAAGGTACATTTTAACACATCTATGATATCTTATTCATTAATTGACCTCCACTGGCACTTAACCCATAAAAAACCCTCACGGACCACCTAACTCAAAATAGCCGTAAAACGGTTGCAGTCACCGACAACACTACTACAAAACAAACATTTTTTGATTTTACAGAGGCTAATGTTAATTTAATATTGAAAACAACACATATGTCACAGGCAGTTTGAGAAACACTGAAATGAAAATACTGACATTTTAATTTGTCAAGACCACACTTTGAGAAAGGCTGGTTTAGATTCTACAGGTCACAGCCGTGCTTGTCACATCATGTGAATCCTGCTGAAGAGAGTTGTTAGTAGCTGCACACAATCTGAGCAGAAATCTGTTGAAATCATTTATCTGATTTCTCTGCTATCCATACCAGTGTGAGTATCCATCCATCATCTACCGCTTAATCCTCCACCCGAGGGTGCTGTGACAACCTCAGCTAACATAGGGTGAAAAGCGGGGTACACCCTGGACAGTTTGCCAGTCCATCGCAGGGCCACACACACACAGAGACAAACAACTATTCACTATCACACTCACACCTATGGTCATTTTAGGGTGTCCAATTTACCTAATCCCCACATTGCATGTTTTTGGACTGTGGGAGAAAGCGGGAGAACCCGGAGATAACCCAGTGTGAGTATGTCATATTTTATATTTTAGTTATATTTTTACTTCAGTCAATTATCCATGCAGGATGTTACATCTGTATTAACAATTCCTCACCACTTCCTAATTCCCAGTAATGCTGTGTGGGGCCTTCATCTTTTGTCACTTATTTTGCCTGATGAAATCTTTTAACTTTAACTTTTAAAGGGAAATTGAATGACAGAAACATCTGAGGCTGTTGCCTGTCATGGCTAGGACACTCTTGTAAAAGAGATTTTTAATCTGAATGAGTCTTTTCCTGGTTAAATAAAGGTTTAAGGGGACATATTATACAAAATCAACTTTTTAATCATTTTAATACTTATATTTGTGACTCTGGAGGCCCTACCAGTCGCCAAAGTGTGGAAAAAGAATACTCAGTGATTTTTTTCGTGGTGCCCTTAGTGTAAGTATAGGTGATAAAACACGCGATGTTGAAGTCCCTGCGATTGTGACGACAGCATGCGCATTTCACCGCGACTGTTACCACCCCACCAGTAAGTTTACTTCGAGAGCTTGACCTTAGCTCCACCTTGTCCCTATACCAGGTCACAACTCAATCTAACAAACTTTCTATCTACAATAAACACATTTCTTACTGTCCATATTACTTTCATTTTCATATATAATGAAATTAAACACATAGTTCTTCTAAATGTCCTTTTGGTCTCAAGCTTTTAGCTCCAAAAATGTATTCACATACATACATAAATGTCCAGTCAGACTGACTGTAGCTTGTTCACATTTAGCATCCTGCTAACAGAATATAATGGCAAATACTACCATGAGAAAATGACAGAGCCAGCGAATGGTTTTTCTACATTAACTTATCAAGTTACAGAAACATGAAATAAACACATAAAATGTTCCTGTAGAAAACAGTTAGCATAAAACAGGACCCGATAACACACACGCAGCATATGTAGCATTTTAGCTAGCGACGTTGACAGCGAAAGGATGAGACAGACAACAGGCGATGTGTTTCCTTCTCTCGCTTCTGTCATCCTGAAGACGAGCGGACTGCCCACTGCACCAAGGCTGTCTCACTGAGGAGGCAATGCCCCCTTGTGGCACAATAAGGATACTGTTACCAACATAAATATTCAGTAAACTAACTTAAATAAGCTTATTTCCAAAAAATAATTAAAATAAAATCCTACACAAATTACATAATGTGACCACACATTACTGGGTGTCACAAACACGGAGGAACAAGTGTGCTGTTCGTGGCTGCACAGTGGAGCACAGTGTTTTACACAAACTTCCAGAGGATTGTGTGTCCAGTGGATAAATTTTATATATGAAGCTAATGTGCCGGATAAAGTCAGCAAACGTGTGTTCGCATCACTTTGCATCAGACTGCGGGCCATGTTTTAATAAATGATCTAATTTCTGACAATTGTATTGATTTATTCTGTGTAACTGAAACTTGGTTACATGAAGAAGATTACGTTAGTCTAAATGAGTCAACTCCACCCACTCATGCCCATATTCCTTGAAGAAGGCCGAGGAGGAGGTGTAGCAGCCATTTTTAATACTAGATTATTAATCAATCCCAAACCCAAACCAGGATATTCATCGTTTGAAATCCTTATTCTTAATCTATCTCATCCTAGTTGGAAATCACAGAAACCAATTATGATAGTCACTACACCTTATTCAGAGTTCCTATCAGAGTTCTCTGAGTTCTTATCTGAGTTGGTGCTGGTGCTTATGTTAGTACATCTGAAGGTACCTTTTGTGATTTTACTCCCGCCCTCATAGATAACCTTGTCGATAGTACAGCAGCCTCACTGCGTACTACATTAGATTGTGTTGCCCCTCTGAAAAGGAGGGGCAACACAGTCTAACTCCAATACTCGTGCTCTTAAACAGACGTTACGTAGATTAGAAAGAAAATGGCGTTCCAGTAACCTAGAGTACACTTACAGATTGTGATGCTGTTCTAACAGTGATTGAAATTTGATATGTGAGACCTCAGACCCGTCCTGAACATGTCTGTAAAAGATGACCTTCCTACAGAAAGTAGAACGCCCAAAACAGGAAGTAAAGTCTGACATTGTCCGATCTGCACAAAACCCTCCTGATGCCAAATATCTGGACCAGGATCCAGCATGTGACTCCAAATTTATCAGGGGAAGAACAACTATCACTAAAAGAGTTGATAAATAATAAAAACATAATTATTAAAGCTGCAGACAAGGGCAGTGTTGTAGTAGTTATGGGCCAATAGCAATATTTGTGGAAGGGATACAGACAACTAAATGATAAAAACTATTATGCCAAACTAACAAAACCAATATACATGGACACCATCCCATTAGTGCACAAAATCATAGCCAAACTGCATGAAAAGAAGTTTATTAATTCCCCTAGGTTGCCCCATTGTTTCTGACTGCAGCAGTGAGACCTACAGAACCGCAGAGTACCTGGACTTTTATCCTAGTTACATTAAATATACTAGGGCCACACGGCAGTGTAGTGGTTAGCACTTTCGCTTTGCAGCGAGAAGACCCGGGTTCGAGTCCCGGTTAGAACAAGGGCCTTTCTGCATGGAGTTTGCATGTTTCCATAGTTCCTCAAAACCCCCTCCTTACTCATCATTATTTACTAACATTTAATTGTACAATAATGAATTACAATAACATGAATAACAAATACAGCTACAGTTATTGCCTGTCTGATAATAATATTAATACATTCAAAGATAATAACCCTTCATTTAATTCAAAATGCTGCAGCACGGAACTAGAAAGAGAAACCATATAACTCCAGTGTTCGCTTCTCTACACTGGCTCCCCGTACAGTTTGAAATTCAATTTAAAATCCTCCTCCTCACGTACAAAGCACTTAATGGTCAGGCCCCTTCATACCTGAAAGACCTAGTCTTACCCTATCACCCTAATAGACCACTTAGGTCACAAAATACAGGTTTACTTGTGGTTCCCAGAGTCTGTAAGAGTAGAATGGGAGGCAGAGCCTTTAGTTACCAGGCTCCTCTCCTGTGGAACCAGCTCCCAATGATAGTTCAGGAGGCGGACACTCTCTCTGTATTTAAAGTTAGACTTAAAACTTTCCTTTTTGATAAAGCTTATAGTTAGAGCTGGTTCGGGGAAAAATGGACCATCTCTTAGTTATGCTGCTATAGACCTAGACACCACCGGCCAAGAGTTTCGAGGTGCCGTGCCGTCCATGATGATGACAAGGTCTCCCACGACAAGGCTCCTCTTCACCCCTGTCCATTTCTGCTGCTCCTGCAGCTGAGGCAAATATTCCCTGACCCATCTCCTCCAAAACAAGTCAGAAACATATTGAACCTGTTTTCACCTCCTATGTGCATAAATGTCTGAGAGCTCAAATACTCCTGGTGGCAATGTTGGTGAGGTCTTTAACAGTAGCAGGTGATTTGGCGTCAGCGCTTCCAGGTCATTCGGAACCATGGAGGCCTTGGTGATTGGTCTGCTGTTCATTATGGCTTCAATCTCACAAAGCACTGTGTGAAGGCTTTCTTCATTCAAGTTTTGTACTTTCAGGGTTGAATTAAGAACCTTTCGAACAGACCGTATTAACCGTTCCCAAGCTCCTCCATGATGAGAGCCAGCAGGTGGATTAAAGTTTCATTGGATCCCCTCTCCGGGAACCATCACCTTACCGTGGTGGAGAGGTTTGAGTGCCCCTGTGATTCTGAGAGCTGTGTTGTCTGGAGCCTAGTGCTCCTGGTAGGGTCTCCCAAGGCAAATTGGTCTCAGGGGAGGGGCCTGACAAAGAATGGTTCAAAGACCTCATGAAAAAACAACAGAGGAAGAGAGTGACCCTGCCCGGAGGAAGCCCGGGGCCCCCGCCTGGAGCCTCCCTGCGCCTTAGGGTTGCGGGGGGGGAAAGCCCTGACTGCTGTTTGTGCTTATGCACCGAACAGCAGCTCAGAGTACCCGGCCTTCTTGGAGGCCCTAGATGGAGTCCTGCAAGGGGCTCCGTCGGGGGACTCCGTCGGGAGAGGCGTGATTGGGAGGAACGGCCTACCTGATCTAAATCAGAGTGGTCGTTTGTTATTGGATTTCTGTGCAAGTCATGGACTATCCATAACAAACACCATGTTCGAGCATAAGGACGCTCATAAGTCCTTATGGACTTATAAGAAATGCTGAAGGCTGTCATCCAAGACAGCCCCTCCACACCCAGGTGTGGAGGGGCTGTCTTGGATGACACGTCTCTTCAACATTGCGTGGAGGTCGGGGTCAGTGCCGAAGCAGTGGCAAACTGGGGTGGTGGCCCCCCTTTTCAAAAAGGGGGACCTGAGAGTGTGTGCCAATTACCGGGGCATCACACTTCTCAGCCTCCCTGGTAAGGTTTACTCCAAGGTTCTGGAAAGGAGGGTGTCAAAAGAATTGAGATCCATAGGAAGGAGATCGGAGTCAGCTCAGTGTCCAAACAAGGGTTTAATCTTGTACAAGAGGAGCATTCACAAAGCAACACACACAGGCCAGTTACAAAGTGAAGACTCCCTGTCTTGTAGGAATCGCAAGGTATTTATCTGTCACAATGGGTCAGCTATCACCCTGCCATAAGGTGCAGACCCCCGCCTCTGTGGGTTTGTTATCACCTTGCCCTGAGTCGCAGACCCATTGTCTCTATTCACAAGTTACTTCAAACAGTTCCTAAAACAATACATATGGTCAATGGTCCCAAGTCACATCGAACAGTTACATTAACAATACAAAGGGTCAATGGTCGCAGGTCACATCAAACGGTTGCATTGAACATTTGTCTTCATGTTTTACATGAGGTACAGAATTCCCGTAACAGAGGGTTCGACCGGTAGTCGAACCTCGGATTCAAGAGGAACAATGCGGATTCCGTCCTGGTCGTGGAACAACGGACCAGCTCTATACTCTTGCAGGGATCCTGGAGGGGGCCTGGGAGTACGCCCATCCAGTCTACATGTGTTTTGTGGACCTGGAGAAGGCGTATGATCGGGTTCCCAGGGAGATACTGTGGGTGGTGCTGCGGGAGTATGGGGTGAGGGGGGCACTACTTAGGGTCATCCAATCCCTATACGCCGAAAGTATGAGCTGTGTCAGGGTTCTCGGCACTAAATCAGGCCTGTTTCCTGTGGGTGTTGGCCTTCGCCAGGGCTGCGCTTTATCACCAATCCTGTTTGTGATTTTCATGGACAGGATATTGAGGCGCAGTCATGGGGGAGAGGGGTTGTGGTTTGGCGGGCTTGAGATCACGTCGCTGCTTTTTGCAGATGATGTGGTCCTCATGACTTTGTCGGCCTGCGACCTTCAGTGCACACTGGATCGGTTTGTGGCCGAGTGTGAAGCGGTCGGGATGAGGATCAGCACCTCTGAGTCTGAGGCTATGGCTCTTAGCAGGAAACCGGTGGATTGCCTTCTCCGGGTAGGGAATGACTCCTTGCCCCAGGTGAAGAATTTCAAGTATCTCGGGGTCTTGTTCACGAGTGAGGGGACGAGGGAGCCGGAGATGGGCCGGAGAATTGGAGCGGCTGGTGCGGTACTGCATTTGCTTTACTGCACGGTTGTGACGAAAAGGGAGCTGAGCTGGAAGGCAAAGCTCTCGATCTACCGGTCAGTCTTC
The DNA here is from genome assembly GCF_019176455.1 of Solea senegalensis. Lineage (NCBI taxonomy): Eukaryota > Metazoa > Chordata > Actinopteri > Pleuronectiformes > Soleidae > Solea > Solea senegalensis. The sequence continues at coordinate 18,766,330 of NC_058040.1, forward strand.
GTTCCTATCCTCACCTATGGTCATGAAGGTTGGGTCATGACCGAAAGAACAAGATCGCGGGTACAAGCGGCCGAAATGGGATTCCTCAGGAGAGTGGCTGGCTTTTCCCTTAGAGATAGGGTGAGAAGCTCGGTCATCCGGGGGGAGCTCGGAGTAAAACCGCTGCTCCTTCACGTTGAAAGGAGCCAGTTGAGGTGGTTCGGGCATCTGGTGAGGATGCCTCCTGGGCGCCTCCCGAGGGAGGTATATCAGGCACGTCCAGCTGGGAGGAGGCCTCGGGGTAGACCTAGGACAAGGTGGGATCCCTCAGTCGGAGCTGGTCAATGCGGCTCAGGAAAAGGAAGTTTGGGGTCCCTTGCTGAAACTGCTGCCCCCGCGACCCGGCCCTGGATAAGCGGAGGATGATGATGATGATGATGGATCCCCTTTTGAAGCATGATATCATGCTCCTACGAAGTTCGTTCCATTGTCAGAGCATAGCTCCCGAACTTGTCCTCTCCTGGCAATATAACACCTAAGTGCACTAATAAAAGAGTCAGTGTCCAACGATGATGCAACTTCAATGTGCACTGCTCTGCTGGCGAGGCAAGTAAATAAAACACCATACCTCTTTACCATGCTCCTTCTACTCTTAACCTCAAAAGGTCCGAAGCAGTCAACTCCCACATGAGTGAATGGTGGTTCATCTGGGACAATTCTTTCATGAGGCAAATCTGCCATCTGCTGGTGACCTGACAGAGCGTTCCGACGGCGACAGATGATAGCTAGCACTCTCCTCATAGCTGAACCCACACCAGATATCCAGTATCTCTCTCTCAGTTTAGACAGCATATGGTTACGTCCACCATGTCCAACAGAGTTTATGGAGGTGACTGGACTTCTTAACAGGCTGCTCTTTCCCCAAACTAATCAGCTCTTCAGAAAATCTCTTTTCCTGGCAGAACTTGATGACTGCTAGCTCAGCCTGGTCCAGGTCTTTCACTGTGAGACACCTGTGCACCGATGTCCTCCTAAAATCCTTCATCTGCCTTTCCACGGAGGATGCCTGTTGTTCCTTACTGATGTCAGACTGCGCAAGGGTCAGATATAACTGTCTTCTCTTGTTTACACAGGACATAAGCCAGCTTTTAATCCTCAAGAGCCATGCCACTGATTTCTTTAGATTTGTCCAGGAGGAAAAGTACTCAATCAAGAGAGTTACAGGTTCTTCCCTGGCCTGGACAACATTCACTGCAACACGTTTGACCTCAGGATCACCAAGTGAAAGGTGATGGAGGTCGTCCTGGTCAACAGGCCATTCACTCTCAGGCTGCAAAAGAAAGTGAGGCCCTGACACCCATGTGAACGCATCTACTTTCACGCCTCCAGGGGCTATATCTGCTGGATTGCTGCTGGTGTCCACATACCTCCATTTAGAGGAACAGGAAACCTTGAGGATTTGTGAGACCCGGTTTGCGACGTTGAACCGCGAAGTCTCATTCCTGATATATTTCAAAACAGATGTGCTGTCCGTCTAGAACACAGAGTCCACAAGATCCATCTGTAATTCAGTCCTCCAAAGCACGTCAATGCGACTGGCCATAGTTGCAGCGATAAGCTCCATCCTAGGGATTGTAACACATTTCAAAGGAGCTACTCGAGCCTTTCCCATTACAAATGCACTGTGCACTTCAGAATTCTTGGTTTTCAGCAGGAGGTAAGTTACTGTTCCATACCCGTGTTCACTGGCATCACAGAAATGATGTCTGAATGATGTCTATGATGGGCTGAAGTAACTTCTCCAAAGCCCGGTGGCTTCATACATCTGCCAACCTCAAATCTGTCCAACAGATGGAGCTGCTGCAACCACTCCAACCATTCTTTAGAGACTGACTCAGGCACGTGTCATCCCAGCCTATCTCTCTCCTACACAGGTCTCTCAGCATCTTCTTCGCTGTTAAAACTACAGGGCTCAGCATTCCAAGGGGATCGTAAATGGAGCTAACAGTCAAGAGGATTCCTCTTCTGGTAAGTAGTCTATCCTTAAGTACAATCCTGAACTTGAAGGACTCTGATTTAATGCTCCATTCCACACCTAGCACTCTCTCCACAGGTAGCGAGTCCAGCTCCAAGTCCAACCCTTCAATGCCCTTTGCTCTGTGATTCTTTGCAATAGCTTTCAGCACTCCAGGCCTATTACTCATCCACTTTGTGAGAGCAAATCCACCCTTGGAACACAAAGAGACCAGGTTCCTGTAAAGCAGGGGTGTCAAACTAATTTTTGTTCAGGGGCCACATACAGCACAATTTGATCTCAGTAAAAATAGCAAAATAATAGAATAATAACTTATGAACAACAAGAACTCCTTTGTTTTTTCTCCTTTGTTTTACATTTAATGAAGGATAATTTTACAAAACATGAAATTTCTTGAGAAATATAAGTGCAATTTCAACAATATCATGACTAAATTTACTATTTACACAGCACACTGGATCTATAAAGGCACAAACATTTAGTCACGGGTATCTGGAGCATTTGACATTACGTTTAGATTAGTGTGAAATTTGAACAAATTCATCCTGTGGGCCAGCTTGGACCCTCTGGCGGGCCGGTTCTGGCCCCCGGGCCATATGTTTGACACCCCTGCTGTAAAGCAACACTGCTTCCTTCTCCGTGGCCACTGACACGAGGTAATCGTCCACATAAAAGCAGTGCAATAACTTATACACTGTTTCCTCAGTGTAGAGATGTCCATAGTCCTCAGCACACTTTCTGAGAGCAGACGGGCAGCGGAGTTCTGGATATATTGTAGATTTTGAAGGTGAGTGGAGGGGAGACCGTAGAGGAGGCTATTGCAGTAGTCGAGTCTGGAGGTAATGAAGGCGTGAATGAGGATTTCTGCAGAGGATTGTGAAAGGCAGGGACGGAGACGGGCAATATTGCGGAGGTGGAAAAATGATGTTTTGGTAATGTGGTTTATGTGAGGTTTGAATGAGAGGGTGGAGTCCAGGATAACGCCGAGATTGCGTACAGAGGGGGAGGGAGTGACTGAATGGCCGTCGATGGTGAGGGAGATGTTCTGGGCCAATGGGAGGAGAGAGTTGGGTCCGGTGAGGATGAGTTCTGTTTTTTTGCTGTTGAGTTTGAGGAAATTATGGTCCATCCAGGTTTTAATGTCGGCGAGGCAGTGTGTGATGGTGGAAAGAATGACTGGGGTGATGGATTTGGTGGATATGTACACCTGGGTGTCGTCGGCATAACAGTGGAAATGAAGTCCATGATGACGGATAATATGACCAAGGGGAAGCATGTAGATGATGAAGAGGAGGGGGCCGAGCACCGAACCTTGGGGAACACCAGTGGAGACAGGGAAGGTATTTGATTTGAAGTTGTTTATGGAAACATAATGATGGCGGTCAGTGAGGTAGGAGGAGAACCAGGAGAGTGCTGTGCCAGAGAAGCCAATGGTTTGGAGACGGTGGAGGAGGATGCTGTGGTCGATGGTGTCAAATGCTGCACTGAGGTCGAGGAGGAGGAGGATGGAGAGTGAACCAGAGTCGGCGGCAAGGAGGAGATCGTTGGTGACTTTTAGAAGGGCTGTTTCTGTACTGTGATGGGGGCGAAAACCGGATTGAAATGTTTCAAACAGTTGGGAGTTGAGGAGATATTGCTGGAGCTGTGAAATGATGGCGCGTTCCAATATTTTTGACAGGAGTGGGAGGTTGGAGATGGGTCTGAAGTTGTCCAGGTTGTCGGGGTCTAGGCCAGGTTTTTTCAGCAGGGGTGTGATGGTGGCTAGTTTGAGAGTGGGAGGAACGATACCAGAGCTGAGGGAGGAGTTTATGATGGTGGTGATGAGTGGCGTGAGAGTGGGGATGCAGGCTTTCAGGAGGGGGGCTGGGATGGGGTCAAGGTGGCAGGTTTTTAGTATCATGTCTTTTAGTAGTTCGCTAGTGTCTATGGGGGATAATGGAAGCAAAGGAGTACAAGCCGTGGTGTGTGGTCATAGTAAGGTCAGATTCTGGGGGGGGCTGAGCTAAGACAGAGGTATGAAGTGTGGTGTGGATGGTCTTGATTTTGGAGTGAAAAAATTACAAGTAGTTATTGCATTTGTTTGTGGTGAATGTGGAGGTGATATTGTCTTTGGGTTTGGTGAGCTGCGCGAAGGTGGTGAACAGGGTACGTGGGTTTGATGCATTGGAGTGTATGATTTGGGAGAAGTAGTTTGACCGGGCGGTGTTTAAAGCTGTGATGTCGGTGGAGGTGAAGTGTTTAAATACATCAGCGTGGACAGTGAGACCGGTTTTCTTATGGAGTCTTTCTAGTTGTCTGCGTTTGCATTTCAGTTGGTGGAGATCAGGAGTATACCACGGGGCAGAGGCAGAAAAGGAGACAGTTTTTGCTTTGAGGGGAGCAAGTTGGTTAAGGCAGGAGGAGAGGGACTGGTTATAGTGATCGACCAGTTCTATAGTGGTGGAATCTGTGGAGAGGGAGGAGCGAGATAGTGATTCAGATATGAAGGATGAAAATGAGATGGGGTTGAGTGATTTGAGATTGCGGAAGGTTATTGACCGGATTTGACTGGGTGTTGGAGTGGGGGTGACAATGTCCATGGTGATGGCTCGGTGGTCAGATATTGCGAGGTCGGATAGTGTAAGGTTGTGGACTGAGAGTGGGGCTGAGGAGCAGACGAGGTCGAGGATATGTCCATGGGAATGCGTGGGTGAGTTGATATGTTGTGTGAGGTCAAGGCAATGTAATATGTCCAGGAAGTCTGGAGTGAATTTTGAGCTCGGAGTGTCGATGTGGATGTTGAAATCGCCAAGGAGGAGGATACATGGAGAGATGGAAGAGAGCTGGGTATAGAAGTCTGTGAAGTCTGAGAGAAATGATGAACAGTTTTGGGGGGGACGGTAGATTATGGCAATGAGAAGTGACCGAGAACCAGGAAGTCGGAAAACCAGGTGTTCAAATGATGACGTGAGTGGAATGGAGATGGGGCGGAGTTTGAGTCTGTTGTGGTAGATGACTGCAATGCCTCCCCCCCTACGGTCAGGGCGGGGGTTGTCCAGATAGAGGTATCCAGATGGTGTTGTTTGGTTGAGTGCGATGTAGTCTGATGTTTTATGCCAGGTTTCAGTAAGACAGAGTTAGTCCAATTCATTGTCCAGTATAAATTCGTGCAGGAGGAGACTTTTATTGTTGACTGACCGGGTGTTGAGTAGAGCTGTCTTGAGAGGCTTTTGTTGTGAAGTCCTTGTGACAGAAGTTGAGACAGGGAGGAGGTTGAAATTAGTCATGTGACCATTGCGCGGATGACGTATACGGATGTTGTTGTGCCGGTGTCCAAGATGGTGCGTGCTGCGGTTTGAACAGAACGTGGGAATGCTGTTTTCGATGGTGGAATGGAGGATGAATCTGTGACGTGAGCCACAGTGGATGTATGGGCGACGTCGGAGGAGGCAGAGCTGTTTCACTGTTGTCAAAGTGTCCGAGGAGGGAGGTGCGCGATGGTTTAGGCTGCGGAGCTGCGTGGATGTGCCATTGCTGGATGGTGAATAGTGGCAGTATGGTCAGCAGACAGGCAACGACAAGCAGCAGCATAGCTGACTGGCTGCTCCGGAGTGCGAACCGGCCGGTGACCTGGCTGTAGGCCGCTGCTTGGAGCAGAATACAGCGAGGTTGGGCCGTATCGGCGACACCGGGAGCTAGCTCTATTGGTAGCCACTGCAACACCACAGCTGATGACAGGCTAGGGTACCGTCAGATGGGGCAGGATCCGTGCAGAACCACCGCGAGGTAAGAAAACTTTTTACAGGAGCTGTTCAAATGTTCAAAAATGCGGACAGACGTATTTTCCCGAAGTCTTTTCCGTATGGAGAAGCGGCAGCCAACGCGCGCCAGCGTCCTCTCCTCAACATGTCTGTTGTTGGTGAAGTATATGAACTAAGAAGAACACATTAACACAACTGTTGTTTAATACTTAAACGTATTAAAGATTTACATTAATAAGTAAACATGAGACAAGAGGGTCTCTTGGACACATGACAAGTCAGACCATACGTTGTACAATAGGCATCCTGTATAGGACAAGAAGCTTGAGGGTCTGTCTTGGATATGGTTAGTTAGGAAATATAGATGTCTCTTGTTTGATTAAATGGTGATATTGTCCAAGGTAAAGATCATGGGACAGTATGGTATATCTGGACCCAACTTGTTTTCCAAGTTGTTGTATTATGGAAACAGGAGAAAGGCGGGGGTCGAAACATGTGATGCCTGCAAATAGGAGTGTTAGAGAATCTATATAGTGTTAGTTTTGCTTTTCTGAGGCAGAATTGTTCGGAGATTCGGCAGGAGCACATTCTCCCAAGCTGCTGTGGCGGCTTGGTTCTGACGCCTGACTTGTAACTAAATAAAATCCCTTTGTTCAGTACAAGTCCTGTGTCAGCGAGGTCTTTTTCTGCATCATCAACTCATCACCTATCGTTCAGAAGAAGAAGGAAGCCTGACAAAAACGACATTGGAAGGCATATCCAAATCCCAAAGATAGTTTACATCCTCCATGGCATTACAGCAGGCTCTGAGGAAGAGGCTGTAGTCCTGCAAGACTTTTACATCCTCTGCTTTAATTGGAGGCCATGAAAGGGCTTGGTCCATGTAAGCAGAGGCGATCTTTTGTTTGTTCCCGAACTGCTCCTTTAATAAGGCCTTTGCTTTTGCATATCCTCGTTCTGGACTTATGTGTTGACAACTTCTCACAAGCTCTTTGGCATGACCTTTTGTGTGTTGTTCCAAAAAATATAAACGATCACACTGTTAACTGTGTTCCTCTCAACTCCATTCTCAAAGGCTTTAATGAAAGTATGATATTTCAATGGATCACCATCATAAATTGGGATTTCTCTCTTGGGTAAAGCCGAGAGGCACTGTTGTTGCATTAGCAATGTTGTTATTTCGTTTTGTTTCCTCATAATGCCAAGAACGTCATTTCTGGTTTCGAGATCCACTGTGTTAAATCCTGGTTGTACATGCAAGTTTTGTGTATTGAGTGGATTCATATGAAATTGCATTTGGTTTTGTTCATATGAAGTTGTATTTGTATTTATGTTCACTTCAATTTGTTTAGGAATTAATTCATCTGCATTGACATTGAGTAACTGTTTAGACTGCGCCTTTTCCAAATATGATTCCATTCCATCAGAAACCTTTGACATCCTTTTTCCACTTGTTGTGCTTTTTATCTTAATAATTTACAGTTTTGCCATTTTTTCTGCAATTTCAGTGTTCAGTTGGAGTTCTTCTCTCTTTTTGCGCAGACATTGCCCTTCTTCTTCCAAAGCATACTTTTCCTTTAATAATTTGTGCCTCATAGTTAAAGCTGCAAGCTCAGCTTCCGCCCTTAAACGTGCCGAAGAAGTTGAAGAGCATTGTGACTGAGATGTTTTGTGGCTTTCAACATTTGAAACACTGTCATTTGGGTTAATGTCATCCTCAGTTTGATTTGCTCCATTCATTTCCACAGAGTGCAATGGCATTTCTTGTGAATCCTGTTGCTCCTGAGAAATATTTTGTCTATTTTCAACAATACATTTTTGAGCGTCCTTTTGAAATGTATTGCTGTAATTCATGATGCTTGAAAACCATTCCTTTTGTTTAATAAGTTCATCCTCAGGGAGTAGTGGCAACAATTCATTGTGTGCAGTTGTGGCATTTTCACACAATATGTTTAAATTCCCCAAACACTGTTCAACCTGAGAAATATTTTCCTTTTGTCTCATGAGCTCCTTCGTTCTTGGTATCAAGCTTTTCATTTTATCAACAGCATGTTGGCGTCTATTTTGCAACTTTTCAATTTTATTCATCGGAGCCTTTTCAGTGAGTTTCCTGTCCCTTTTCCCAGACTCCATGTTAGAGCACGAGGCAGCGTCATTTGTTTCACTAATTTTAACCCCGTTTTCATTCAGTTTTTAGTATTTAAATCCATCCACAAAGCACAATCCACATATCAGAAGAATTCAACAAGGCAGCATCAGCATTCCTCCTTAAAACATTACAAAGCTTCGCATACAAGCGGCAAAGTGCAGACGTCATTCAGAGTACGGCGCAAACATAATGCACAGACATCGCATATCCGACCAGCATTCCTTTATTCATGTTCCCAACGGAGACAATTCAACTTTGATGCAATCCGAATTCCAGGTAAGCTTACCTGTCCTCCTTGAAAGATGTATGACGTGGCGCTTTGTCTTACTTTGTTTGCCGCTGCGCTTACTTGGCGACACACTGATCGCTTTCATTGATGCCTTTCTTGTAGACAAATGTTGCAACTTAACAGCCGTTTAACGTCTCTAATTCTCTCTTTTCCCAGCTCCGACACACAGGTAGCAGAACGGATCACCGCTTGTCTGACTGACATCTCTCAGTGGATGTCTGACCATCACCTGAAACTCAATCTCGACAAGAGTGAATTTCTTTTTCTCCCAGGAAAAAGCTCTCCCACCACAGACCTAACCATCACCCTCGACAACTCTGTGGTAACTCCTTCTCATACCGCAAGTAACCTGGGTGTGACACTTGATGACCATCTCTCCCTCACTGCCAACATTGCTGCAACAGCTAGATCTTGCAGATACATGTTGCACAACATCCGAAGGATACGGCCTCTTCTAACCCAGAAGGCGGCACAGGTTCTGGTCCAGGCTCTTGTCATCTCACGCTTGGATTACTGCAACTCCCTCCTGGCTGGTCTTCCTGCATGTGCCATACGACCTCTGCAACTCATCCAGAATGCAGCAGCTCGATTGGTCTTCAACTTACCAAAATTCTCCCACACTACGCCGCTCCTCCGCTCCCTTCACTGGCTTCCTGTAGCTGCTCGCATCCGCTTCAAGACTCTAGTGCTTGCGTTCCATGCTACAAACGGATCCGGTCCAGTCTACATCCAGGACATGATCAAAACCTACACCCCAGCCCACCCACTCCGCTCTGCATTGACAAACCGGCTCGCTGCCCCCTCACTGAGAGGATCGCAGAGGCACTCGCAGAACTCGAGACTGTTCACTGTCCTCGCTCCCAAATGGTGGAACAAGCTCCCCATCGACATCCGGACAGCTGAAAGCCTCCACATCTTCCGCCACCGACTAAAAACACATTTCTTCCGACTCTACCTCGACTAAGACGACAAAGAAAAAATAAAATTGTACATCGCACTTATGACTAGCACTTCATAGTTCGATCTACTTGAAGCTCTTACTTACTTCTAGCTCTTATTTGTACCCAAATGTTTAAATGCACTTTTGTAAGTCGCTTTGGATAAAAGTGTCTGCTAAATGACATGTAATGTGTAATGAAATGTTACAGGTATGTCACTAAAAGGGAAGTGTGCATAGCCTTTCACATAGTACTGACTGAAATATTTAAATCTGTCATCATTTGTCATTGTTGTTATTAGTATTATTACATATTTTTTTATGTAAAAATTAAAAATAAACTGACCTTTTGTTGTGTACTAGTAGCATTCAAACACCAAATACACATACAAAACATTTGCATACAAGACATAGTAAATGGCTACTGCATTAGTTCAGTAGTTCTGTTTGGGAATCAAGTGTGGTTAAACAGTTAATACACATTGGCATGAATTTAATGGAGTGTGACTTGAGCTTTGTGTAATTATCCGGCTCATATATTTATCTCTGTTACTGTGAAATGACGTCAAAGAGTAAACCCACATGTGATTTATGTGTGTATTTACTGCCAGGTTTTCTTCAGAATTATAACTACATTCACTTGTGGGTAAACTACAGGGTGATGTTTGAAGCACACCACTCTTTAAAATGCTTTCACCTGGTTTTAATTATTTTATTTTTGGTGGAATGTAGCCCTTTGCATCTGCTTTATGAGAAACAGATCCTGAATGTCCGTTTTATGAAATACAAAAAATAAGATAAGATTAGCCAGGAGGACAGCAGGGGACAAAATCAATGTTTTGAAAAAGAGCAGAGCAGGGTGTCTGGGCAGGGAATACATAGGATAAGAGGTTATTAGCTGCGAAATGTCACTTGAAACATTGATCATCATTGCCATTGACTGCAGGGACATGTAGACACACAGGATCAAATCAGCTAGTCCACACTGATGAGAAATACACAGTAAGAGTTAGAAAAAGACAGCCTGACATTTACATTCATACATTTGTACACATGCTCATAACTGTATGCACACAGTTGCTAAATATATTGATACATAAAAATGTCTCAAACATAAGTTACTCGAACTGAAAGAAAATTCCAGAATCAAAATCTGAAGTTGCGTCACTGCCTAATGTGTGTGCAGACTTGGCTGGGATCAGCCATGTGAACAGCAAACCTAGAACCAGGATGTCTAACAGCTCAAAGGGGTCGTAGTCTGTGTCTCTGCAGCTGCTCTTTTACCTGATCCCGGTTAAAATACTGATACGTTTTAACTGTTTTGATTTAAGGAAAACTTTTCTGCTCATTTAGTTTTGAGCATCATCCATTGCAGGTAGCAAAATATGTTTCAAAATTCACATTCAAACACACACATAAATTCCATCATAAAATGAATATTCATTAAATCAGTAGGCAGGAGTTATATATGCAGGGTGTTAAAATAAGAACATGTTGTGATCTTATAGTTACCCATCAGGTGAGCACAGAAAAATGCACCAGCTGAACTGAGGTAGTTTTATCTCTGAAAATCTGTAATAAATGTGTTTTTTTGCATTCCATGCCAAATTCTCTTATAAATCCATTTTTTTTTTTTATCAATGGTACTGGAGTAGTCAAATGTCCATTCAGGAGACAGAAACTCCTTCTCCATTTCTGAACTGCCCTCTGAGCCTGGAAGCAATGCTGATCTGTTTTGCTTTTCCGATCAGATCACTTCATGCATATTATGTTAAAATTAATTATGAATCTATTTTGGAATAATACCAAGAATTATTGGGTTAAATGTGTTCCAATAATATTTGTATATGTGAAGAGGGTGATCCACACATATTTCTTGATTTGTGATCACACTTGTAACTTGTATTTTGATTTTAACAAATATAGATTTGTATTTGTAAATAATATGAGATTTTTGAAACTGAAAATTGCATTTGTGAATTGTGATTCCACGTTTGTGGAACGCCAGCACACGCATTCATCGCTTTCCACGGTTAGGGATTTTTGAGGCGTCATATTTGTCTCAATAATGCCTTCCTTCATCAGCAGGTGGCACTGTTTTACAAGTAGAATCTAGGGCTTAGGCACATAGATATACATAATAACGGCCAGATCGTTTAATGTGTTGAAACTAAACATGTAATAATTCAAATTATTTTATTATATGTAATATATCTATTATCAAACAGTATACCTTGTGTGTGTATATTCATTGCACCTATCTGTTCTGTATAATGTTATTTAAAGCCCATGGTTATAATTATTCACATAAGTATGCAGTGTTATAATAACTTCATCTTATTCAACATGCAGCATTTGTTGATGTATATTTAAAGTTCTAAAATGTACCCATTTTAGCACATTATTAAATTATTTTCAGAACATGACTGTTTAGTTCCCTGTGGCTCTGGTAGGATGGACTTTTAACATTTTTAATTGTTAGGGTATATGGTAGGGGTGCTCGCACCCTGAGGTATTTGTATTTTAATGATTTTAATTGTGGGTCTTCCAAACTTGCTTCTAGGACTGACTTGACTGTTATACGGCACAGAGGTAAAACATATGGCATTTAAATCTCTTGTGTCCTACAAGTATACTAACAATGCTTTTATCTGTTTTTAGGCATAGCACAACATTTTAGTTTAGTATTATATTAGCTTTATTGGTTTTATGGATTTTATTGTTTAGTATAGGACAGCGGTACTCAATAGGCGGCCCGCCAGCCACCTATTTGTGGCCCCCAAACTGTTATTTCTTCACTATGGGTTTTGGTTGGGTTAGTAGTGTATATCGGGACTTGTCTCCATACCAACAATACACAGACAGCCTGTTACTGGGTCTTGCTACGAGTACAATGTTTAACTTTCACTTTCGTTTTTGGAGTTTCACTTTCACATATTGACACTTTGCCAGCTGTAGGAGCAGTACCGCAGTGCAGCGGTCCCCAACCTTTTTTTGCGCCACGGACCTGTTTAATGTCAGATAGTATTTTTACGGACCGGCCTTTAAGGTGTGGCGGATATATACAACAAAATAAAAGGATACGACCGGCATAAAAAGTGGTATTTTCTGAATATAATAATAAATGTGAATCTATTCATGTATGCGAATTTATTAGCAGCGTCCTCATAACATCACGCCAACGATACTGCACAGGGGACATATTATACCCTATTTCCCCCATTAAAATAGTTCCCTGGTGTCCTAATGAACATGTCAGTGACATGCTTTGGTCAAAATACCATAAGGATGAAGAATCATAGCAGTTCAACAACCCTGCTAAACCCGCCCCTTTCAGAACGCTCGGTTTTCGTGCATGGTCCCTTTACATGCAAATGAGACACAGGCAAACACACACCCACTTCTTCCAGGGGGTTTCTGATTTGTCCTCTTTACAGCGCTTTACAGCTCTATTCGTCTCCCCCTCCCTCCAGTAGTTCTCTGACAATATCAACATGGCAACGTGCGCAGAAAACAGCGAGAGTGCCGTCACAGGAAGAGACGTCCTACTTAATGATCGAGCCGAACACTGCCGAACTGTAAATCTGTTAAAAACACTTAGGAACAGAACTGCTGATCGCCACCGCTGTTGTTTTTCCTCAGCAAAGAGGACCTTCCTTGAGAATTGTTAAGAGTGTCAATAAAGACTATTAAAAGACCTCTGCGTCTGAGTCCTCGCTGTTCCGTCTTGTCAGTGGCCAAACGTCTTCTACACAAATCTGTAGCAAAGACAAATTCTAGAAGATCAGAGTTGGACCTTTTGACGAATTTTTTAACTTTTTCTACTTTCTCATTTAAGGAGCCTGTTTGTATTGTTTGATTGATTCCAGTTTTGTTATGTGTTTTTTTTTCTTTTCTTTATGCAGAAACAGTTTTTTTGATGTGGCCTTTTTCTGCCTTTTTCAGTGAAACAAATAATTTTAGCTGTCGTCCAGGCTGACCATACAAAGCTTGTGAGGACAAAGTCAGTGGTTTATATAGAATCTGAGAAAAAGCAGACTCACCATCCTCGAACCATCTCTGTGAGTTATTCTGGCTAAGATATACTGTCCTGAGGCTGAGTATAGGTCAACATTGTATTTTAACTAGCGTCCTGGGAGAGTGGGTTCAGGCCAATTCAAAGCAGACACCGTGCCCACAAAGGTTGGTGCTATTTACTGATAGCAAGTGCCAGTTTCAGGATACAGGGAAGAAAATATACCACATAACACAGCAGGCAAGATAGAACATCATATCCAGTGTGGATGCTTCTACTCTTATGCTAAAATGCCCAACATAAAGAAATAGAAAGTAATCAAAGACTGGCTCCTTGAGTCATATATTCATTTCTATATGAGGAGTGGAAGACTTTATAATTATGCTAGCTGGCGGCAGCATTTGTAGTTAATCATACCAAATAATTAATTCAGACATTTGGGTCTAGTATAAATAGGATAAGCATAAGGCTGCATCCATAAATGCAGTTTAAGAATGTAAAGGTTCTGTGGGAAATTATGGTGCAGTAAATTATGAGAGGTGTGGTGTCATGCTGATGAGTTTCAGGCACAGAGCGGCAGTGAATCCTCCATCAGAAACGAACATGCAATCTATCTGACTCAACAGTGTGTTAACAGCTTTAACTCAAATGGATCATATTAACAACATAAATTCAACCATTAAACAAAGAGTAAATAAAACCAAACCTTGCCAGATTGTACTTAAAACACTCGCACACTCAAACACACACATATAATTCACAATATTGTGGCTGAGAGTTCGGGCAGACTCGTCGCATCCAGTATGAGTTACAGCACACACACACACCCACACACAAAGCAATCACACGTAGCAGCGGTAAACAGGCTGACCACAGGCAGCCGACCGGATCGGAACCAGGCCGTCGGAGCAACAGTCACAGAGCAAAGCAGCGGCAAAGCAGCGGCCAAATAGCCGTGGTTAATCAGCTGTGTTTACACTTCAGTCTAAATGAGCGCGTTGGCGTTAGCCTTAGCGCTAGCGTTAGCTTAGCGCTAGCCTTAGCGTTCCAGTTCTCGTTATAAGTCAGGGTGCATTGGCATCCCTTCCAAAGAGGGAGAGGGGTGAAGAGATCAGTTGTGGCAGGGAAGACAGCCACCACAGTGATTGGCTAATAAGTCAGAGCGGCCGGAGTGCAGTCAAACTCACTTAGTCAGTGGTGCCTCATACCACTACAATCGTATAGCGCCAAATCATAATATACATTATCTCAAGGCACTGTACATAGACAACATCAAAGAGAGCAGAGAACCCGAACAGCTCACACAATGAGCAAGCACTAGGCATCAGTGGAGAGAAAAAACTCCCTCTTAACAGGAAGAAATCTCTGACAGAACCAGGCTCAGAGATGTGCAGTCATCTGTCATCTCGACCGGTTGGGGTGAAAGGAAAAATGGGGGACAGTGGAGAGGTGGGGGACAGAAAATGGGGGGAGAGAAAGGACAAGAGGGAGATGAGGTAGAGACAGAAGAGAGAGAGGGAGACCAGCAGCAGATACACAACAACTGTATCAGGTTTCAAGTTTAGACAGTTACTGATATCGACTTTTTAATTATAACATAATAATAATGGTGATGATAAGCGTAGCCTCGAAAACTGGCTCTTGATCCTGCAACCTGCATGATGAGAATACAGAGAGGGAAGGAAGGAAAGACACAAACTAGGGAGAGAAAGAGACAAGGCATGTAAAAAGTCATAATCAAATCCTGAGTGTGAGAGAGTGAATGTGCGTGTACCACAGGAAAATCCCCCAGCAGTTTAGTTCTATAGCAGCATAACTAAGAGATGGTCCAGGTTTCCCTGAACCAGCTCTAACTATAAGCTTTATCAAAAAGGAAAGTTTTAAGTTTAACTTTAAATACAGAGAGAGTGTCCGCCTCCCGAACTATCATTGGAAGCTGGTTCCACAGGAGAGGAGCCTAGTAACTAAAGGCTCTGCCACCCATTCTGCTCTTACAGACTCTGGGAACCACATGTAAGCCTGTATTTTGTGACCTAAGTGGTCTATTAGGGTGATAGGGTAAGACTAGGTCTTTCAGGTATGAAGGGGCCTGACCATTAAGTGCTTTGTACGTGAGGAGGAGGATTTTAAATTGAATTCTAAACTGTACGGGGAGCCAGTGTAGAGAAGCTAACACTGGAGTTATGTGGTCTCTCTTTCTAGTTCCTGTCAGAACTCGTGCTGCAGCATTTTGAATTAACTGAAGGATTCTAACAGACTTGTTAGAACATCCTGCTAATAAGGAGTTACAGTAATCTAATCTAGATGTAACAAAAGCATGAACTAGTTTTTCAGCATCCTGTAAAGACAGAATGTTTCTAATTTCCATAATGTTCCGCAGGTGGAAGAAGGCTGTTCTGGAAATTAGTTTTATGTGTGAATCAAAAGACATTTCCTTGTCAAAAGTAATTCCAAGGTTCCTCAAAGTGGAACTGGAAGCCAGGGTGATGTCATCTAAAGTGACAATGTGAAGTTTTTCTCTGAGGTGTTTAGGGCCAAGTATAATGACCTCCGTTTTTTAGAAAGTAGTAGAAAGTTACAGGTCATCCAGGACTTAATGTCTCTGAGACATTCCTGGAGTTGAACAAACTGATTTATTTCATCCGGCCTCATCGATAAATATAGCTGTGTGTCATCTGCATAACAATGAAAGTGTATGTTTTGCTTTCTAATAATGTTCCCTAGAGGAAGCATATATAAGGTAGTATAGGCCCAAGCACTGAGCCTTGTGGAACTCCACAATTAACTTTTGTTTGTAGTGAGGTTTTATCATTAACGTTAACAAACTGGAATCTATCAGATAAGTATGATTTAAACCAGCAGAGGGCAGCACCTGTGATACCAAGAGTCTGCTCCAATCTCTGCAGTAGAATATCATGATCAATGGTGTCAAATGCAGCACTAAGATCTAACAGGACAAGTTAAGAAACTAGACCATTATCTGACGCCAAGAGAAGATCGTTACTAACTTAAACTAGTGCTGTTTCTGTGCTATGGTTTGATCTAAAACCTGACTGAAAATCTTCAAACAGGCCATTAATGCGCAAATATTCACATAATTGATTAGCAACTGCCTTTTCTAAGATTTTAGAGACAAAGGGAAGATTAGATATAGGTCGGTAATTAGCTATAATATCTGGGTCAAGGGTCACTTTTTTTAGAAGGGGTTTGATAACTGCTACTTTAAACGTTTGGGGCACATATCCAGTTAATAAGGATAGATTAATTTCAGTTAATATAGAGTTGTTAATTAAAGGAAACACATCTTTAAACAGTTTGGTTGGGACAGGATCTAACTGACAGGTTGATGGCTTAGATGATGAAACTAATGATGTTAACTCAGGGAGATCTATAGGGGAGAAACTGTCTAACTGTGCACCTGGTGCTTCTAAAGCTCTTGTGCTAAAAGATGAGTCAGTCCCAATATGAGGGAGGAGATGATCGCATACTGTAGACTATAAACCCACTGAATCTGTCTATATGTGACTTTGTTAGGGTGATAATAACTTAACTGGTATTTACTTGGTAATTACCAGGTATTTACTCAAAAATAATCACATATTTACCTGGTAGTTTTCTGATATTTACCTGGTAAATACCAACTAGTCTAACCTAGTATTTACTAGATATATACTGCAAACTACCATGTATTTCTCCAGGAATTATGATATTATTATAGATTATGTATTACCAGTCAACCTGTGTAGTGACAGTGAGTGTAGTAATGACTCTGGTATTTACCTGTTAATTACCCAGAATTTACCTGATAGCTTGCAACTATTTACTAAGTAATTACTTTCTAATTACCCAGTAGTTACAATTTACCCAATAACCCCCATGTATTTATGCAGATATTAACTGGTATTTACCCAGTAATTAGAAATGTGTACCATGTACATTTCAAAACATTATCAGGTAAAACCTTGTGAATTACCCTGTAAGGAAGGTAGAACTGTACTGTAAAAGGAAGCGTGGTTTGTTTCAATGATATTACCATGTACTTTCCTGGTAACTGTAGATTATAATCCTCTACCACCCATCAGGGTGTGTAGTTTTGAACATGGTACCTGGCAAAAACTCCCATATTTCCCTTATAATTATCAGGTAAATATCGGGGTGCTATCGGAGTTTTACAGAGTACTTACCCTGTAAGAAAGGTGGAACTGTACTGTAAAAGGAAGCGTGGTTTGTTTCAATGATATTACCATGTGCTTTCCTTTACATAAAGATAAAATGCATTTTGTTACACTCCTTCACACAACCTGTGACAAATACGCAAAAACAGGTGAACTGTCAAAGAGACTAACTTTAATCTGCAAAACAGTGAACTTGAAGAGAGTAACTTCAACCCTCTTAAAGTGAAAAACAGTGGCATAGCTTTCAAGTGTACTTATATTTCAAAACAAATAGGGCATGTAATCTAACACCAAAAAAAGTGTCCGGTCAGAAGAGGTAGAAATAATCTTAACAAAATAAAACTTTGCTGATCCAAAGTGCAAACTGACAACGCCTATTACAAAATAAAACGAGTAAGGCTGACAACACCCTAGTGGAAATGGCAGGGAGTGGCCAGTCAGCGGTTATTGAACGATATCAAACTCTAGGGGCAAAGATAAAAGATCTTTGGAGAAAAGAAACCAGGGTCCAACTACCCACTAAAAGGTTTTTGGATACAAGAAATTTGGTTGAATACCCACCAGATAAAACAAAAAGACAGTGCAGTAATACATTAAAATAAATGTATTTATTTTTAATGACATTGAAATTACTGCATTTTAGAGCTTGATCCCTCACAAAATGGCATTTTATATTTGATAGGGAGCAGCTCTGTGGCCTTCCTCATTTTTTTCATTTTTTCCTGCAGGGGTTTATTGGCATCTACAAATGCCTTAGTTGTAGTTCGATAAAGTCTGTTTTTCTTTGAAGAGGGGCATCTCCCCAAAGTCTGCGCCCTCTGTGGCTATCATGACATCTGCAATGACCGCAGTCCCTGCAATGGTATTCCTGTCCACTCCGAGTTCTTCACAGGTGTTGGTCATGCTGCGGTTTCACCTGAAGACTGTTAGGACCACTTTGTAGCGGTGGACAACATCCTCTGGGCTCAGAACTACAAAACAGATCATCAAAAGAAAATACAGATTAACACTGTGTAATAATTCCAAATCTATTTATAATCCTGACATGACATGAAGAGCAGGGGTTAAACCAGTCATATTGTGTCTGCAGTGCACTCCTCTTCTTCACCCCATGTTTAAATTGATACAGTTGTGGATACTGTCTACATATAGCTGTTTCGTAATAGGGCCAGCCTTGACGCTGGTAAATATAGCCTATAAGATTGTATTTGGGTGGAGGGGAGAGTGATACCTTAGCATTATGCCACATCAAAAAAAAATCAATACATGAGCATGCTACACTGAAATTATGATGGAAATGTGACTGCAGTGTTACAATAAAAGATGCTTCCACTAACATGAACATCTTCCGTAGACCTTGCTAGGACCATGTGACAGGAGTCTGAAAGCTCTATGCAAAAAGCCATTAGCTACCGGGTCATCTAGCTTCAATGTAATGTAATCAAAATAAATAAAACAAATTAAACTTTTCCCTCCCCCTCGTCTTTAAGAATAGAGTTCCTGACAGCCTGGCGCCATGCAAGACCACTGTATGTACAACAAAGATTGAATAAAAAGCCGTTAGTTTATGGTTATGACTGGCTTTGGTGAAAACTTAAAATGGTTTATCTTACCTTCATTGTCAAACTTGATCAACATTGCAGGGTTCTCCTCTGGTGTGGTGTGCTGCTTTCTTTTGGTTTTGTGTGTGTTCGGCAGTAAAGGGGTAAAGAAAATAAAGTAAGAAACATTTTTCAGAAAGTAAAAAAAAAAACTCCACTTTTAAGTAGTAGTGAAAATAGCCAATCTAGTTCACAACGCATGTGTGTATTTAATGTCTCTTCTGTATGAATAGAAAATTCTCAGCTATGATAAAAAATTATCTCTCTGAGAAGTCATAGGCTTAATGTATCTCTAGTATGTAATAATATACACAAATAATAGGGTTCTATCATCGTAGTTCTCAAAGTGGGGCCCAGAGACCCCCAGGGGTCCTTGAGGGGGTTCCAGCATGGGAGTCCCCAGCAAAATTAGTTAATAATTAGTTAATATAGCATCACAATTAGTTTAAACACTAACACAGCCAAATTGGAATATTTTCGAAACTTTTTAACAACACAGGTCTTGTATGGGGGTCACTGGCACAAACATTTTTTCAGATAGGTATATGTATTATAAATACTGTACTTATTTCCAGGATTTTTTTTCTATTAAATTATTGTCTGTAAGATGATCAAATTAATGAATAAAGTGGAGAGGACAAATAGTCAAAGTGCTGCTATGTATTCTCCAATAAACTACATTCATCCTCTAATCTTTTAATAAGCAGGACATGAAGCCTATGTGTATTATCATACTGTTGATATTCAGTTATATTAGAGATGGCCTTCATTTTATTATTTAGAAATTCAAATGTTTTTAAAATTTTTCATCATGTTCTGTTTAGCTGATGCTATTACATTGTTTACATTTCGTGGCCGAGTGTGAAAGCGGTCGGGATGAGGATCAGCACCTCTCAGTCTGAGGCCATGGCTCTTAGCAGGAAACCGGTGGATTGCCTTCTCCGGGTAGGGAATGACTCCTTGCCCCAGGTGAAGGAGTTCAAGTATCTCGGGGTCTTGTTCACGAGTGAGGGGACGAGGGAGCCGGAGATGGGCCGGAGAATCGGAGCGGCTGGTGCGGTACTGCATTCGCTTTACTGCACGGTTGTGACGAAAAGGGAGCTGAGCCGGAAGGCAAAGCTCTCGATCTACCGGTCAGTCTTCGTTCCTATCCTCACCTATGGTCATGAAGGTTGGGTCATGACCGAAAGAACAAGATCGCGGGTACAAGCGGCCGAAATGGGATTCCTCAGGAGGGTGGCTGGCTTTTCCCTTAGAGATAGGGTGAGAAGCTCGGTCATCCGGGGGGAGCTCGGAGTAGAACCGCTGCTCCTTCTCGTTGAAAGGAGCCAGTTGAGGTGGTTCGGGCATCTGGTGAGGATGCCTCCTGGGTGCCTCCCGAGGGAGGTATATCAGGCACGTCCAGCTGAGAGGAGGCCTTGGGGTAGACCTAGGACAAGGTGGAGAGATTACATCTCCACTCTGGCCTGGGAATGCCTCGGGATCCCCCAGTCGGAGCTGGTCAATGCGGCTCAGGAAAAGGAAGTTTGGGGTCCCTTGCTGAAACTGCTGCCCCCGCGACCCGGCCCCGGATAAGCGGCGGAGGATGATGATGATGATGATGATGATGACATTTCACAGAATTGAATCTCATTACAGTTGATTTTACCTCAGGTAACATCACCTGAACATTTGATTTCATGTCAATACTTCACTGATCATTTGGCTTGTAATGTAGCAGCTAATAAACCAGCGTGAATACAGTCAGCTGATGGGGAAGGTAGGGAAGCTAAAGACAGACTGACAGCTCAGAACAATATAAATGGAGCATATACAAATGTATGGACTCACAGTTCGACAATGTGTGTGAAGCATCAGACAAATTCTGGTGTTAAACGTGAACTCACGACACCTGACATGTACTGAGAATATTATGTGAGGGTGGAGTCTGTCTTTCTCACCTTCAACCAGCAAACCATCGGCCCTCTCTTCCACTTTCTGTCTGTCTTTGCTACACGCGGGTAATCTCTCTCTCTCTCTCTCTCTGTCTGTCTGTCACTCGCTGTCTTTCTCTCTCTTCCTCGCAAAGTTATTCAAGACTCTAAGAAGTGCAATTTATTAAAAAAGTTCCAGTGAATGGAGAAAAAGGGGGTCGCATGTCTTTCTTACCAAGGTGGAGATATTGCAGAAGATCCGTGGTTGGTGGTCCGACTCCAACTTGCGTCCAAGTTTTTCTCCCCCTGCCTCCTCGCGTTATTCCGTGTGCTACGTATCATGCGTCATTGCGTATGCTCCGTTCAATGCCCTCGAAGAGCGCAACTTCCTTGGAGATGCTAGCCTGTGCAGTTTGAGACAGACTACTCTGGAAAGCGTAATATGACTTTGATAAGAATATTAATTACATGAGAGGACAGCGCAAGGGTCTGTGGATGCAACTTTTTTTCCGAGGGGCGGTAACGTATTGTGTCACTTCCTGTGCTTCCACTGGTGTTCCGCTGTGTGTCTCCTGCGCTTTCTGCAGTTTTATATCTACTGGAACTATCGTTTCACTGAACAAACACTCGTTTTATTACTAATACTAGTACTAAGACTAATACTTCACTCGCTACTTTTGCGTAAACTCTATCGTTTACGTAGATCACATACGGTGTTTCTTTCTAGCTAACTTTCTAGCGTAACGTTAGCTTAGCAGCGATGGCTTCTCTCTCTCCCTCTCCTTCTCCTGCTCTGTCCTGTGTTGTGTGCCACATGTTTAGTTACT
This sequence comes from Solea senegalensis, assembly GCF_019176455.1. Taxonomy (NCBI): domain Eukaryota; kingdom Metazoa; phylum Chordata; class Actinopteri; order Pleuronectiformes; family Soleidae; genus Solea; species Solea senegalensis. Next base: position 18,787,990 of record NC_058040.1, read on the forward strand.
CCTCTGCCTCCTTTAGTGATAAAAGTACTTGTAAAAAATGTAGCTTGCTGGCTAGGGTGGAGGCGAGGCTTAGTGAAGTAGAAACTCGGCTCCGCACCATAGAAGCTAAATCAGTTAGCCAGTCCCCTCTAGTCGGTGCGGACCACATAGCATTAGCTCCCCCAGCAGCTCCCGTGCAGCCGGGAGACAAACAGGGCAGCTGGGTGACTGTCCGCAGTAAGAGGCGTAGTGTTAAGCCTAAGAGTCCTGTCCACCACCAACCTGTTCACACCTCAAACAAGTTTTCCCCTCTCAGCACCACACAGACTGAGAAACCAACTCTGGTAATTGGTGACTCCATCCTGAGGAACGTGAAAATAGCGACGCCAGCGACCACAGTCAGGTGTTTTCCCAGGGCCAGAGCGGGCGACATAGAGTCTTATCTGAAACTGCTGGCTACAGATAATCGTAAATTCAGTAAAGTTATTATTCACGTCGGCAGTAAATAAAGTAAATAAATCAATAACAAACAGAAGAGGAGTTAGACATTCTAACTTAATAAAGATTAATACCAACAATAAAATAGAGTCAAATAATACCACTTTCAAATGTGGACTATTAAATATAAGGTCTCTCTCCTCAAAATCTGTTTTAATAAATGATCTTATCTCTGACAATTGTATTGATTTATTCTGTGTAACTGAAACTTGGTTACATGAAGACGATTACGTCAGTCTAAATGAATCAACTCCACCCACTCATGCTAATACCCATATTCTTAGAAGCTCAGGCCGAGGAGGAGGAGTAGCAGCCATTTTTAATACTAGATTATTAATCAATCCCAAACCCAAACCAGGATATTCATCGTTCGAAAGCCTTACTGTTGCGTGTGGCCATGACATCACTCACTCACTCATTAAGACATTTACTCAATCCTTGCACTGTGCTTAAACCTGCATGTCCTTCTTTTCTTATCAGGCTGGCTCACTCAGGCTGACACACCTGCAGCAGATCCAGAATCGTTACCACCCAATCACCAGCCTGTTATAAAAGCCAGCAGCTCAGTTGCTCAAGAGACTGAGACCCAGCAACATCTTAGTCCCACAGTATGATTTGTAAAATACCGTTTCCTTTCAGTAATCCTTGATTTAGTTATTTTATTCTGGCCTGGAGATGGCCAGCAGTCCTACTTTTCGTTTAGCTTTAGTTTATTATTTGGTTTTGTCAGGGAGGGAGGGGGGGCCAGCTTCGACGTCCCTATAGGGGGTGGCCTGGGCTCCCCTCCATTTTGCTGAGTTTGGCTGGCATCTCCAGGTCGCTTTTGGTTTGCTGATTCTTTATTTGGTAAGGTATTTATATTATACTCTAATTTTGTTTTTTCTTTAAGAATATTCCTTTCCCTGTGGGAAGAGTTGATTAATAAAACTAGTTAAAACGTTCCATTTTCTGGTGTCCTTCTTTTATGTTGAGGTCTCCAATTTGAGCCACTGTTTGATTTATTTAATTGTTTGGAGGCCGTAACACTTACTCTTAATCTATCTCATCCTAGTTGTAAATCACAGAAACCAATTATAATAGTCACAGTTTATCGTCCACCTGCACCTTATTCAGAGTTCCTATCAGAGTTCTCTGAGTTCATATCTGAGTTGGTGCTTAAAACAGATCAAATCATAATTGTAGGGGATTTCAACATCCATGTAGATGTTGACCGTGATAGTCTTAGCTGCGCATTTAACTCGCTGTTGGAATCAATAGGTTTTATTCAACACGTTAATGAACCAACTCATTGCCTTAATCACACCCTCGACCTTGTTTTAACTTATGGTATTGATATTGATAATTTAAACATAGTTCCTCAAAACCCTCTCCTTACTGATCATTATTTACTCACATTTAACTGTTCAATAATGAACTACAATAACATAAATAAGAAATACAACTACAGCCGGTGCCTGTCTGATAATAATATTAATACATTCAAAGAGACAGTGCAACCTTTATTTAACTCGGTGCCATATGTCAGTACATCTGAAGGTACCTTTTGTGATTTTACTCCCGCCCTTATAGATAACCTTGTTGATAGTACAGCAGCCTCACTGCGTACTACATTAGACTGTGTTGCCCCTCTGAAAAAGAAAGTGGTGAATCAGATGAGACGAGCACCATGGTTTAACTCCAATACTCGTGCTCTTAAACAGACGTTACGTAGATTAGAAAGAAAATGGCGTTCCAGTAACCTAGAGGAACTTCATATAGCCTGGAAAGATGGTTTTGTAGCTTACAAAAAAGCCCTACACAAAGCTAGAGTTGCCTATTATTCTTCTCTAATTGAAGAAAATAAGAATAATCATAGATTTCTTTTCAGCACTGTAGCCAGGCTGACACAGAGCCACAGCTCCACTGAACATCTATTCCTTTAACACTGAGCAGTGATGACTTTATGAACTTTTTTGTGAATAAAATAACATCAATTAGAAAAAAAATTTATCATTTCCTCCCTCATATTGGGACTGACTCATCTTCTAGCACAAGAGCTTTAGAAGCACCAGGTGCACAGTTAGACAGTTTCTCCCCTATAGATCTCCCTGAGTTAACATCATTAGTTTCATCATCTAAGCCATCAACCTGTCAGTTAGATCCTATCCCCACCAAACTGTTTAAAGATGTGTTTCCTTTAATTAACAACTCTATATTAACTCAAATTAATCTATCCTTATTAACTGGATATGTGCCCCAAACGTTTAAAGTAGCAGTTATTAAACCCCTTCTAAAAAAAGCGACCCTTGACCCAGATATTTTAGCTAATTACCAACCGATATCTAATCTTCCCTTTGTCTCTAAAATCTTAGAAAAGGCAGTTGCCAATCAATTATGTGAATATTTGCGCATTAATGGCCTGAAGATTTTCAGTCAGGTTTTAGATTAAACCATAGCACAGAAACAGCACTAGTTAAAGTTAGTAATGATCTTCTCTTGGCATCAGATAATGGTCTAGTTTCTTTACTTGTCCTGTTAGATCTTAGTGCTGCATTTGACACCATTGATCATGATATTCTACTGCAGAGATTGGAGCAGACTCTTGGTATCACAGGTGCTGCCCTCTGCTGGTTTAAATCATACTTATCTGATAGATTCCAGTTTGTTCACGTTAATGATAAAGCCTCACTACAAACAGAAGTTAATTGTGGAGTTCCACAAGGCTCAGTGCTTGGGCCTATACTTTTTACCTTATATATGCTTCCTCTAGGGAACATTATTAGAAAGCATAACATACACTTTCATTGTTATGCAGATGACACACAGCTATATTTATCGATGAGGCCGGATGAAATAAATCAGGTTGTTCAACTCCAGGAATGTCTCAGAGACATTAAGTCCTGGATGACCTGTAACTTTCTACTTTTAAACTCAGAAAAAACTGAGGTCATTATACTCGGCCCTAAACACCTCAGAGAAAAACTTTCTGATCACATTGTCACTTTAGATGACATCACCCTGGCTTCCAGTTCCACTGTGAGGAACCTTGGAGTTACTTTTGACCAGGAAATGTCTTTTGATTCACACATAAAACTAATTTCCAGAACAGCCTTCTTCCACCTGCGGAACATTATGAAAATTTGAAACATTCTGTCTTTACAGGATGCTGAAAAACTAGGTCATGCTTTTGTTACATCTAGATTAGATTACTGTAACTCCTTATTAGCAGGATGTTCTAACAAGTCTGTTAGAATCCTCCAGTTAATTCAAAATGCTGCAGCACGAGTTCTGACAGGAACTAGAAAGAGAGACCATATAACTCCAGTGTTAGCTTCTCTACACTGGCTCCCCATACAGTTTAAAATTCAATTTAAAATCCTCCTCCTCACGTACAAAGCACTTAATGGTCAGGCCCCTTCATACCTGAAAGACCTAGTCTTACCCTATCATCCTAATAGACCACTTAGGTCACAAAATACAGGTTTACTTGTGGTTCCCAGAGTCTGTAAGAGTAGAATGGGAGGCAGAGCCTTTAGCTACCAGGCTCCTCTCCTGTGGAACCAGCTTCCAATGATAGTTCGGGAGGCGGACACTCTCTCTGTATTTAAAGTTAAACTTAAAACTTTCCTTTTTGATAGTTATAGTTAGAGCTGGTTCAGGGAAACCTAAACCATCTCTTAGTTATGCTGCTATAGAACTAAACTGCTGGGGGATTTTCCTGTGGTACACGCACATTCACTCTCTCACACTCAGCATTTGATTATGACTTTTTATATGTCATTAACCTTGTCTCTTTCTCTCCCTAGTTTGTGTCTTTCCTTCCTTCCCTCTCTCTCTCTCTGTATTCTCATCATGCAGGTTGCAGGATCAAGATCCAGTTTTCGAGGCTACGCTCATCGTCACCATTATTATTATTTTGTAATTAAAAAGTCGATATCAGTAACTGTATAAACTTGTAACCTGATACAGTTGTTGTGTATCTGCTGCTGGTCTCCATCTCTCTCTTCTGTCTCTCCCTCATCTCCCTCTTGTCCTTTCTCTCCCCCCATTTTCTGTCCCCCACCTCTCCACTGTCCCCCATTTTTCCTTACACCCCAACCGGTCGAGTCAGATGATCGCACATCTCTGAGCCTGGTTCTCTCAGAGATTTCTTCCTGTTAAGAGGGAGTTTTTTCTCTCCACTGATGCCTAGTGCTTGCTCATTGTGTGAACTGTTGGGGTTCTCTGCTCTCTTTGATGTTATCTATGTACAGTGCCTTGAGATAATGTATGTTATGATTTGGCATTTATACAAATAAAATTGAATTGAATTGAATTGAAGGACGTAAACAGTTGATAGGATGGCTCCAGGAGGAGAGGCTATTGGCAAAGAAAAAAAGATGCCCTGTTTGCAACAACAAAATGAAATTCAAAAGAACGAACACGACCAAGGACGGCTATCGATGGTAAGGGATGAGCATCATTGCCACACATTATTAGTATTAGTATTATTATTATTATTATTTTTTTTTTATTATTATACATTGAAGTCAATGGCAAGTCACATTTCCCCCCTAAAATGACCATATTGACAAGCTAATGTTCTATCATAATGTATGTTACTTCTTCTAACTATCTTTACAGTGCATACTTGCTATGTTGAAGGAATGATTGGAATACTTTTTTTGACAAGACTGCAAGAATAGTACAGCAAATATAGTTTAACAATTAATGTTAACCTCTTGAGGTTAGGAAAATGTTTAGACCTTTTTGCAAAATCTTTGCAAAATACCCACTTTGAAAGCCTCTTTTTTAATTGTGGTCATGTATGATATGTTACAGGAGCTGCAGAAAATCATTTCACAGGGACAGGAGTATCACAAGGTCCATCAGAGATGGCTCAATATTCTCCCGGTCTCACATGTCAGCACCAAAGTGATTGCGAATTTAACATTCTCAAATGATGCATTTAAGTTGGACTGCCTTTAAGCATGACATTTTGTTTATTTTCAGTATGGACTTGGACGATTTGGAAAGACCTGGCGACGTCGCTCGTGGGTCTTTGGGATGATGGAAGTCAGGCAGTCCCATAGACGCCCTGTTTTAAAACTGGTTGAAACTCGATCCAGGAGGACATTGCTCCCAATCATTAGAAAATATGTTAGACATGGAAGTGAAATCATTAGTGATTGCTGGCGTTCGTACAACCGGTTGTCCCATGACGGCTACATACACTAACAGGTAAATCACCAGAGGTATTTTGTCCACCGTGGGACTGGTGCCCATACGCAGCACATTGAACGGGCGTGGCAGACTTATAAGGAGGACATCTACAGGTACAGGGGGAACCTGACAGAGAAGGCCTTGAAGATGAACTTAAGGTTCATTGAGTAAAAGAGCATAGGAAGGGCATTCTTGGACGCTTATATAAAGACATAAGAGCATTTTACAAAGTGTAACCAGTGATTAAGTACTGTACTGTGTTGTGTTCACCTCTGTTGTCATTGTTTTCCGATTGTTTCCTGAATAAAACACCAGTTAAGTTTACTTTATTGATCCTGCGGGGAAATTTGTATATTCTTTATGGTGCAAAGGCTCAAAGGCTTTCTTTTATTGTACAGCTTCCACTTACTTTATAAATTGTAGACTTTCCTGGTAAGATTGCAGAACATTTTCAAAAAGCAGATTTATTCCAAAGGATATTGTAAGAACATGGTAATCGTACCGGAACAAACAAAGCTTCCTTTTACAGTACAGTTACACCTAACTTACTGGGTAACTTGCAAGGTTTCACTTGATAATGTTTTGAAATGTATGTGGTGCAAGTTCCAAATTACTGGGTAAATACCAAAAATCTACTAAATACTGGGTAAATACCTGGGAATTACTGGGGAAGTATTAATTATTGCCAGGTTACACTGACACAGTAAAAACTACCGTACCTGTAACACCACTACTAATTGCCAGGAAAGCACATGGTAATATCATTGAAACAAACCACGCTTCCTTTTACAGTACAGTTCCACCTTCCTTACAGGGTAACTACTCTGTAAAACTCCAATATCACCCCGATATTTACCTGATAATTATCAGGGAGATATGGGAGTTTTTGCCAGGTACCATGTTCAAAACTACACACCCTGATGGGTGGTAGAGGATTATAATCTACAGTTACCAGGAAAGTACATGGTAATATCATTGAAACAAACCACACTTCCTTTTACAGTACAGTTTTACCTTCCTTAAAGGGTAATTCACAAGGTTTTACCTGATAATTACTGGGTAAATACCAGTTAATATCTGCATAAATACATGGGGGTTATTGGGTAAATTGTAACTACTGGGTAATTAGAAAGTAATTACTTAGTAAATAGTTGCAAGCTATCAGGTAAATTCTGGGTAATTACCAGGTAAATACCAGAGTCATTACTACCCTCACTGTCACTACACAGGTTGATTGGTAATACATAATCTATAATAATATCATAATTCCTGGAGAAATACATGGTAGTTTGCAGTATATATCTAGTAAATACTAGGTAACTAGTTGGTATTTACCAGGTAAATATCAGAAAACTACCAGGTAAATATGTAATTATTTTTGAGTAAATACCTGGTAATTACCAAGTAAATACCAGGTAAGTTATTATCACCCTAACAAAGTCACATATAGACAGATTCAGTGGGTTTATAGTCTACAATATGCAATTGCAGGATATCTACCAGGTAATTATTGGGTAAATATGTGGTAGTTGTTGGGAAAATATCTAGTAAATACCAGGTAACTTGTTGGTATTTACCAGATAAATATCAGATAAATATTTTTAACTACGGGTTTAAAATCTACAATATACAATCACTGCGTATCTACCAGGTAATTATTGCTATTTACCAGATAAATATCAGATACTTTTTTTAAAAATCTACCATATACGTCTATATATACATATATATCTACCAGGTAATTATTGGGTAAATGCCTGGTCGTAGTCAGAAAAATATCTTGTAAATACTGGGTAATTACCTGGTAAGTACTTGGTAATTACATTTAATTACACTGTTATTACTTAGTAAATACATCTTATTACCAGTTATTTACCTGGTAATTAGCGGACCGTAAAAGGAAGGGTTACCGATTATTCTTATTTTCTTCAATTAGAGAAGAATAATCGGCAACTCTAGCTTTGTGTAGGGCTTTTTTGTAAGCTACAAAACCATCTTTCCAGGCTATATAAAATTCCTCTCGGTTACTGGAACGCCATTTTCTTTCTAATCTACGTAATGTCTGTTTAAGAACACGAGTATTAGAGTTAAACCATGGTGCTCGTCTCATCTGATTCACCACTTTCTTTTTCAGAGGGGCAACACAGTCTAATGTAGTACGCAGTGAGGCTGCTGTACTATCAACAAGGTTATCTATGAGGGCAGGAGTAAAATCACAAAAGGTACCTTCAGATGTACTGACATATGGCACCGAGTTAAATAAAGGTTGCACTGTCTCTTTGAATGTATTCATATTATTACGGGCAGTATTTCTTATTTATGTTATTGTAGTTCATTATTGTACAATTAAATGTGAGTAAATAATGATCAGTAAGGAGAGGGTTTTGAGGAACTATGTATAAGTTATCAATATCAATACCATAAGTTAAAACAAGGTCAAGGGTGTGATTAAGGCAATGAGTTGGTTTATTAACGTGTTGAATAAAACCTATTGATTTCAACAGCGAGTTAAATGCGCATCTAAGAGTATCACGGTCAACATCTACATGGATGTTGAAATTCCCTACAATTATGATTTTATCTGTTTTAAGCACTAACTCAGATAAGAACTCAGAGAACTCTGATAGGAACTCTGAATAAGGTGCAGGTGGACGATAAACTGTGACTATTATAATTGGTTTCTGTGATTTACAACTAGGATGAGATAGATTAAGAATAAGGCTTTCAAAAGATGAATATCCTGGTTTGGGCTTGGGATTGATTAATAATCTAGTATTACAAATGGCTGCTACTCCTGCTCGGCCTGAGCTTCTAGGAATATAGGTATTAGCATGAGGGGGTGGAGTTGACTCATGTAACCAAGTTTCAGTTACACAGAATAAATCAATACAATTGTCAGAGATAAGATCATTTATTAAAACAGATTTTGAGAGAGACCTCATATTTAATAGTCCACATTTGAAAGTGGTATTATTTGACTCTATTTTATTGTTGGTATTAATCTTTATTAAGTTAGAATGTCTAACTCCTCTTCTGTTTGTTATTGATTTATTTACTTTAGTTTTTGGGCCACACGGTGGTATAGTGGTTAGCACTCTCGCCTTGCAGCGAGAAGACCAGGGTTCGAGCCCCGGTTGGAACAAGGGCCTTTCTGCATGGAGTTTGCATGTTCTCCCCGTGTGTGCGTGGGTTCTCTCCGGGTTCTCCGGCTTCCTCCCACAGTCCAAAAACATGCAATGTGGGGAATAGGTAAATTGGACACTCTAAATTGACCGTAGGAGTGAGTGTGAGAGTGAATGGTTGTTTGTCTCTATCTGTGTGTGGCCCTGCGATGGACTGGCGAACTGTCCAGGGTGTACCCCGCCTATCGCCCGATGTAGCTGAGATTGCCACAGCACCCCCCGCGACCCTCTGGTGGAGGATAAAGCGGTTAGATGATGACTGACTGACTGACTTTAGTTTTTACTTGATGGCCGACAACTTTCTTGTGTGACACTTACCCTCATTTCTGTTCCTCTTAGTACTGACACCTTTCCTAACTGCTCCTGCTGTTAACATTTATCCAGCTAACTGGTCATCCACAGATATCTTCTTCAGCACTTGCCTTCTCTGCTGGTCTGTACCTACATCTTAATTTGACAGGCCTTGGCAGATTAGGGGTGGGCAATAATGACAAAAAATATTATCTCAATATTTTATTTTAATGATAAAGGTATTTGTGCCCAGCCAAAGCGCATTTTGAGTTATTTACATATTCTAAAATTGTGATTTCTAAGTTTTCCAATGTCTAACACATGGGAAGATGTGGCCATTTGAATGTAGGCACTCCTGTTTAAGGGAAAATTTCAGGAGGGAGGGAGGGAAGGAAGGAAGAGAACAAGAAAACAACAAATCTAATGCCCCTGCTGGGCATGTAATGATATGATTTTATTTGTCGGAGTTATAACTTGTTGATTTGTTATAACAATGGACACAATATTAAAAGAAACACTTCTCTTCTGAATGATACAGCGAGGGCCTTTTCTTGACATGTGGAGGCTGGTGTCTCCATGGCCGTTTCTCAATATCCATGCGTACTTGTGCGTACTTGCGTACTCCCGTACTTGTGAAAAACGTCATCAGCCTCAGTCCAAGTGCTGTTCCAATTCTCAAGTAAGTGAACAGCGAGGACGGTTCTCAAACCCGGAAGTGTTCTCGCTCTGCCCATGTTTACCAAGTATGCATCGGAGGTGACTTAAGCGTACTTGGGATGGCCATGTATCCCAGAATACATTTCGGCGGAGCATAGCAGCAGATAATAGAAATATAAATCTGAAATAAATATTTTTCTGTGTCCCGGAACAAAGTTTTAACATCATTTGATGTGAGAAATGAGTCATTTAGAATTCAAACATGTGGTTTGTGTATGACAATATGATGTATTTATAGTTTGGCAGCAACGTTTGTCGAAGGTGATCAGCTCCGCCTCTGCGGATGCTTGGCGCTCACTGTGCCCAGCACAGAGCAGCATTACCTCGGCCTGTTTTAAAGGGGACATATTATGCAAAATCAACTTTTTAACCATTTTAATACTGATATTTGGGACTCTGGGGGCCCTACCAGTCACCAAAGTGGGGAAAAACAATACTCAGTCATGTTTTCGTGGTTCCGCTTAGTGTAAGTATAGGCGATAAAACGCTCGATGTTGAATTCCCTGCACTTATGACGTCAGCATGCGCATTTCACCGCGAATGTTACCGCCCCACCAGTACGTTTACTTCGCAAGCTCCACCTTAGCTCCACCTTGTCCCTGCGAGAGTGCAGGCGAGGGAGGAAGAGCGGTATTATGTCAATGCGGCGGGACAAGTGTGCTGTTGGTGGCTGCACAGTGGAGCACAGTTTTTTACAGAAGATTTTATATATGAAGCTAATGTGCTGGATAAAGTCAGCAATCGTGTGTTCGTGTGTTCGCACCACTTCACATCAGACTGCGGCCAGCGGTTGCCGTATTTAGTCAGGGGACGTATTTCACCGACGTACAAACACACAAATTGTTAAGAAAATATCACATAGAGCTCATAACTGACCATTCTGACACGTCCTGATTAAACATATTTGTTCAGTACGTCCTCCATGACCGGAGCACAGACTCAGTCTGATACAATCACATAAAGCAGCTGTTTATGCAGCTCGCCGCTGACGATCAGCGGCGCTACACTCTCTGTGCAGTGGTGCTACACTCTCTGTGTCACCGATAGCCTAAACTGCCGCTGGCGATCAGCTGATCGCCACCGCTGATCGGCAGCGGCGCGCTGAATAAACTGTATGTTGCTGTATCAGACCGGAGACTGTCAGATACAGCGGTGGCGCGTTACACGGTGATCGCCAGCTCGCCGGAGCACCGGAGGTGGTCAGCGGTGGTGAGGTCTCCGGAGCACATTCCCCGGTCTGATACAGCAACATACAGTTTATTCAGCCACCGCTGATCGCCGGCGTTACACCGCTGATCGCCAGCGGCAGTTTAGGCTATCGCACAGAGAGTGCAGCACCGCTGATCGTCTGCATAAACAGCTGCTTTATGTGATTGTATCAGACTGAGTCTGTGCTCCGGTCATGGAGGATGTACTGAACAAATATGTTTAATTAGGACGTGTCAGAATGGTCAGTTATGAGCTCTATGTGATCTTTTCTTAACAATGTGTGTGTTTGTACGTCAGTGAAATACGTCCCCTGACTAAATACGGCGACCGCTGTTCGCAGTCTGATGTGAAGTGGTGCGAACACACGAACACACGAACACACGAACACACGATCTGATACAGCAACATACAGTTTATTCAGTGCGCCGCTGGCGATCAGCGGTGGCGTGTTACACGGTGATCTCCACCGCTGATCGCCAGCGGCGTGCTGAATAAACTGTATGTTGCTGTATCAGATCGTGTGTTCGCACCACTTCACATCAGACTGCGAACAGCGGTCGCCGTATTTAGTCAGGGGACAGCTCGCCGGAGCACCGGAGCTGGTCAGCGGTGGTGAGGTCTCCGGAGCACAGTCTCCGGTCTGATACAGCAACATACAGTTTATTCAGCGCGCCGCTGGCGATCAGCGCTGGCGATCAGCGGTGCTGCACTCTCTGTGTCACCGCTGATCTTCTATTCCTAAGTGTTTTTAACTGATTTACAGTTGGACAGTGTTCGGCTCGATCCTTATGTAGGACGTCTCTTCCTGTGACGGCACTCTCGCTGACATGTTGATATTGTCAGAGAGCTAGTGGAGGGAGGGGGAGACGAATAGAGCTGTAAAGTGCTGTAAAGAGGACAAATCAGAAACCCCCTGGAAGAAGTGGGTGTGTGTTTGCCTGTGTCTCATTTGCATATAAAGGGACCTTGCACGAAAACCGAGCGTTCTGAAAGGGGCGGGTTTAGCAGGGTTATTGAACTACTATGATTCTTCATCCTTATGGTATTTTGACCAAAGCATGTCACTGACATGTTCATTAGGACACCAGGGAACTATTTTAATGGGGGAAATAGGGTATAATATGTCCCCTTTAATGGAAACGTTTTGACCTGACAGTTTGAAAGTTTGTATATTATTTATTTATTATTTATTTTTTTTACTTTGAATGTTAGATTTATATTAAAGTCGCACGGTCATTGTATCTGTACTTAAATATAATATGTAAATATTAGCTATGTAGAGTAGCATATATTTGTACAGGTCATATATATATATATATATATATACACTACACTACACTACACTATTCAATGCTGTACTATATCTAGTTTCCACATTGTATTATTTGTATTGTATATTTTAATAGAAATAAATTAATAAATGAAGTTAAATATTTAAAATGTAAAAATAATAACAACATATATATGCATTTATTAAAAGTATTTCATATGTTCATTTATAACAACACCGTAGGTGGCGGTAATGAGGCTGCAGCACATGGCGCCAGCCACCATTCAAACAATACATACATACTTGCATACTTGAGTATTGAGAAACAACCACATACTTGTGTACTCCCGTACTTGGCAAGTATATACTCCCAGCATACTTCTCAAGTATATACGTCCCAAGTAAGCAAGAACATACTTGCTAACTTGAGTTTTGAGAAACGGCCTACGTTTTCTCTGTGCAGCTGCCCTGAGCTGCAGGGAAAGTGAGTCTACTCGTGGTCATGTGACACTGAATCCTGCTTGTCACTGCTGCAGCGAGGAGGACTTCTTCATCGGCTTTTGAAAAGTAATTTATATACTCAATATTGTCAATTTGCACATCGTTATATCACAAATGACGATACTATCACAAATTATTTATACCGCCCACCTCTATGGCAGAGACACACCCTGTATGACATAGTTAACAGAAATAGTTATTCAGATCTTTTTTATTTGTGATTTTATAGGTAGAAAAGCTAAAGACTTAAGCAACTAACCAACAGCAGCATCCTGACCATTTTGTTATATGATAATAAAATAAAATATTCCATGCTCAATGCTCCATCCATCACAATCATAATTCTTTAATGCCATCCCAATTACACCAGTACAGTCCAAAGAGATTTTAAACTCTTTTTTGTGTGACTTCTTACTAAAATTAAGTTACATAAAGATTGTGCATGCTCTATCATATGCTCTATTTTAATCATTTCCACTCACTGTGCAATTGTCTTAGTTCAAAATTGTATGTGTTAGTCTTAATAAAGGGTTAATTTCTTCAATCATCTACTTGATAAAAACCTGGTGTTTCCCAAGATCAAAGGCAATTGTGGTTTTGTCAAGTGAACTAAAAGATGTTTGAATATGCAGAGGTGAAGTGAGTCAAACTATGCAGAGGATTAGTGCTTTTACTTTTTTTTATGCTTCCTCCTTTTTTGCCCTCTGCTATAAACACTTCTGTGACACTGACAGCCACCTGCTAATCAGAATGTGCTTTATTATATATATCTGGAATATGCACAAACCAAGACAAAAATAATGTCAATTTCACAATACAACATATCCATGGGAGTGTTTGCACTATACATCAATGCCTCTCTTTCAATTCTCACAGATTTAATTGGAACATGCCAACACAATGATTTTCAGTGTCTTTGTGTTTGAACTTAATGCTCTCACATCTCATTCCAAGAACTGAGAGCTTAGCACTGTGGAGGAGTTAAGGCTTGTACCTTTAATCAAATACAAAACCAAGGCTGATTCAATCAGCTCAAAGTCACATCTGAAAACAAAGACCTGTGCCATCCATCAATAGACTAGAAAATGCTATATACATGAAATCAGTAAATATTTGCAAAGGCTCTATCCTCAATATTAAATCAGATTATCAGACTATTTAAGACTGCATTTAATTGAGCTGTGCTTATGTTGCAATATCATTTAAAATGATACAAAGCACTTGATCCAGTAGGATTTGTATTCAATGATGTCTCTTGGCAAGACCAACTTTGCAAACATAACATTATGTAGAGTTATGTTTGCAAAACTGGGCTCAAAAACCTACACCCACAAACGTATTTTATGAGGAACAATGGATACGTGAAGTGGCTGGAAGTAGCTCTGTGCAAAACCAAGAGCTAACTATTTTAATAGGTTCATCTGCTTGTTACTTTTGCAGATAATTTAGCATGTGTGTGTGTGTGTGTGTGTGTGTGAGTGAGTCTTGGTGTGTACTGATTGTGATTGAAAGTAATATAGACATTGGTGATTAAAGGAGTGTTTTCAAAATCATTTCCATCTGGCCTGTGGCAGATATGACACTGAGCAGCCAACATCATGACTAATCCTTGTTTAAGTTGACTTTGCCTAAACACTGTGCATCCAAACGATACATAATAACCAGGTCATTCCAAGCTGAGTAACTGTGGGCAGGACACCACTGACCTGAGCTGTTCCTGTATTTACATCTGCTGTGTTATTCATTTATATTCATTTAACTTCATACAACGCATCATCAAGAATGGTACCATAGACAACTGCCATTCCACACATCAAGGTAATCAATAATCAATCACAAGATTCAGTAAAAAAAAGTAATAATTTTTTTTTAAAACCCTAAGAAATAATCCAATCCAAATTGAATTGTAAAGCACTTTTAAACGACCACAGTGGACCAAAGACCAACCCTGTACAGAATAGTAAATAAGACACAATAAATAAAAGGCCATAGAAGCTCACATGAGGTGATAAGATACATCTAAAACAACTAATATAAATTAAAAGACATAAAATCATGGATACAATGACTTTTATGATGATAAAAACTGATCAAATAAAATAAATAATACAACAAATAAAATTAAATGGAAATAACATCAACAACTTAAACAGTGGCACGGAGTGGCGATTTTATTGGTAATGCTGAGCAGTGATGACTTGAACGATGAACTTTTTTGTGAATAAAATACCATCAATTAGAGAAAAAATTGATAATTTCCTCCCTCATATTGGGACTGACTCATCTTCTAGCACAAGAGCTTTAGAAGCACCAGGTGCACAGTTAGACAGTTTCTCCCCTATAGATCTCCCTGAGTTAACATCATTAGTTTCATCATCTAAGCCATCAACCTGTCAGTTAGATCCTATCCCCACCAAACTGTTTAAAGATGTGTTTCCTTTAATTAACAACTCTATATTAACTCAAATTAATCTATCCTTATTAACTGGATATGTGCCCCAAACATTTAAAGTAGCAGTTATTAAACCCCTTCTAAAAAAAGCGACCCTTGACCCAGATATTTTAGCTAATTACCAACCTATATCTAATCTTCCCTTTGTCTCTAAAATCTTAGAAAAGGCAGTTGCCAATCAATTATGTGAATATCTGCGCATTAATGGCCTGTTTGAAGATTTTCAGTCAGGTTTTAGATTAAACCATAGCACAGAAACAGCACTAGTTAAAGTTAGTAATGATCTTCTCTTGGCGTCAGATAATGGTCTAGTTTCTTTACTTGTCCTGTTAGATCTTAGTGCTGCATTTGACACCATTGATCATGATATTCTACTGCAGAGATTGGAGCAGACTCTTGGTATCACAGGTGCTGCCCTCTGCTGGTTTAAATCATACTTATCTGATAGATTCCAGTTTGTTCACGTTAATGATAAAGCCTCACGACAAACAAAAGTTAATTGTGGAGTTCCACAAGGCTCAGTGCTTGGGCCTATACTTTTTTACCTTATATATGCTTCCTCTAGGGAACATTATTAGAAAGCATAACATACACTTTCATTGTTATGCAGATGACAAACAGCTATATTTATCAATGAGGCCGGATGAAATAAATCAGGTTGTTCAACTCCAGAAATATCTCAGAGACATTAAGTCCTGGATGACCTGTAACTTTCTACTTTTAAACTCAGAAAAAACTGGGGTCATTATACTCGGCCCTAAACACCTCAGAGAAAAACTTTCTGACCACATTGTCACTTTAGATGACATCACCCTGGCTTCCAGTTCCACTGTGAGGAACCCTGGAGTTACTTTTGACCAGGAAATGTCTTTTGATTCACACATAAAACTAATTTCCAGAACAGCCTTCTTCCACCTGCGGAACATTATGAAAATTAGAAACATTTATGACTTTTTATATGTCATTAACCTTGTCTCTTTCTCTCCCTAGTTTGTGTCTTTCCTTCCTTCCCTCTCTCTCTCTCTGTATTCTCATCATGCAGGTTGCAGGATCAAGATCCAGTTTCCGAGGCTACGCTCATCGTCACCATTATTATTATTTTGTAATTAAAAAGTCGATATCAGTAACTGTATAAACTTGTAACCTGATACAGTCTGTTGTGTATCTGCTGCTGGTCTCCCTCTCTCTCTTCTGTCTCTCCCTCATCTCCCTCTTGTCCTTTCTCTCCCCCCATTTTCTGTCCCCCACCTCTCCACTGTCCCCCATTTTTCCTTTCACCCCAACCGGTCGAGGCAGATGACCGCACATCTCTGAGCCTGGTTCTGTCAGAGATTTCTTCCTGTTAAGAGGGAGTTTTTTCTCTCCACTGATGCCTAGTGCTTGCTCATTGTGTGAACTGTTGGGGTTCTCTGCTCTTCTTGATGTTGTCTATGTACAGTGCCTTGAGATAATGTATGTTATGATTTGGCGCTATACAAATAAAATTGAATTGAATTGAATTGACATGGGATTGGAATGATAGTGAGCTGTTGGAGGAGCTGCCGATGGTGAGGGAAAAACTGTCAACTTTGGAAAATGTGGATTTGGTGCCAATGAGGATTTCTGTTTCGTCACCGTTTCATTTGAGGAAATTTGAGGTGCTAATACCCATATTCCTAGAAGCTCAGGCCGAGGAGGAGGTGTAGCAGCCATTTTTAATACTAGATTAATAATCAATCCCAAGCCCAAACCAGGATATTCATCGTTTGAAAGCCTTATTCTTAATCTATCTCATCCTAGTTGGAAATCACAGAAACCAATTATGATAGTAACAGTTTATCGTCTACCTTATTCAGAGTTCCTATCAGAGTTCTCTGAGTTCTTATCTGAGTTAGTGCTTAAGACAGATCATAATTGTAGGGGATTTCAACATCCATGTAGCTGTTGACTGTGATAGTCTTAGCTGTGCATTTAACTCGCTGTTGGAATGAATTGTTTATTCAACACGTTGAATGCAGTTGCTAATCAATTATGTGAATATTTGCGCATTAATGGCCTGATTTTCAGTCAGGTTTTAGATTAAACCATAGCACAGAAACAGCACTAGTTAAAGTTAGTAACGATCTTCTCTTGGCTTCAGATAATGGTCTATTCTCTTTATTTGTCCTTGATCTTGGTGCTGCATTTGACACCATTGATCATAATATCCTACTGCAGGTATTGGAGCAGACTCTTTGGATCACAGGTGCTGCCCTCTGCTGGTTTAAGTCCAGTTTTTTCATGTTAATGATTAAGCCTCACTACAAACAAAAGTGGAGTTCAAAAGGCTCAGTGCTTGGGCCTATACTTTTTTTTACCTTATATATGCTTCCTCTAATCTCTGTCTAAGATGGCGGTTTACACTTTTAATCCGGAGACTTGAAGCCTTAACCCAGTACAGTAGGGCTGAACTGTGGGATTTGGGGAAAGCCAGATTTTATCCCACCCGAACTATAGCGGACCACAGAGGCTCTCATCACCCCCACCCCCCCCACACCCCCCCGTGAGACGGAGGAGACAACGTGAATGTGGCGACACGAGGTATGGGGAGGTGCCCTTTTTAAGGCAGCCTCGATCAATTTTAAATTGTTGCCAGACAACGCCACCCTGGGAATTTCACCCAGTGATTTCTCATAAGTCGACTAACCCAAATAAAGCAAGGCACTGAGGTTCGTTATGCAACGAGACAGAGACGGCAGTTCAATAATACAAAATACTTTTATTTATACAAATTTCTGTTTTAAAAATACTATAAAAAGAATTACTCACGTAAGGGCACATATAAGGGGAACCAATCAGTGCTGAGACCTACAGCGGAAAACCGTATCCAAAAGAAAAGGGGATCCCAGGAACACCACACGTGAAGCAAATCAAAGTAAACAAAACAAAGAAGCTACAAAGTGCTAACACAACAAAAGGGGACACCGTGACCAGGACACCAATCCACCACCGTAGGCTCAGCACCTGAATGGGGGCGACCAGAAAGCAACCAATTAGAAAATAACAAATAATGAAACAAAACAATAACTAATAACAAAAGAGAAATCAAAGAATTAAATGTACAGGAATTATAATAATTAAACCCAATGACAAACAAAATTCTATATAACAACAATTGAAAAGCAATCCATAATAACCCAAAACGAACAGAATAATTGTAATTATGGGTTACAGCAAAACAAATTACAAACGAAATTAAAGAAATTACCACAAAAGAACCAAATCAAATATATATATATTATATATCCTCTCATGCGAGTACACACACACACGCACACACACACACACACACAGTTTAAGACGTGGCTGCCCACAATCGGAGACAGCGTTACCAAGCGACCTGGCGGAGCGGCGAATGCCGATGCAAGCGAGGCGATCAGTTCCGCAAACACACAGCTCCTTTATGTGCCTTTATGTGGCAGTCTCCCACTGTGATTGGGTGGAACTGCAGCCCATCTGATTATTACTGAACTATATATTGCCACAATCCGCCCCCATCAATTGAATCGTCGTCCCAACGATGGAATAACCAACAACAATCTAGGCTCAGCTCCAAGGCCTAAATAGTGCAGCAACTGCATTAGAAGTGAGAACAGAAGGATTAACACCTCCTTGTCCAGCGCCCCCTGCAGACCGTGGGAGGTGGTGGACATTGGAGTGGTGACCTGCAGTCAACCGTGCTGTTCGCCGGACAGCATCTTCAGCAACGGGGAGGGAAAAAGTACCTGCCACTACCGGAGCAGGGACCACTAAAGAAGACGGCACCGAGGGGGCTGGGTCAGATGGTGGAACCAGCGATCTCGGGGTGGTTCGGGTCACAGCTTCGGCCTGGAAGGAAGTGGGCAACGGGTTAGCAGGCCTCACTACCAGCCAATCACCATCACATGACACCTCATCCTCTGAATGAGATTGCTCAGGAGGAGGTGGAGAGGAAACAACAGCACCACCGGGAGGATCTACCCCTACCACAGCCTTCAACAAAGAACGATGGACCTGCCTGGCTCGGGCTGGGTCATCCCTAGGGGCAATGGTGTAGACCGATCCCCCTTCCCTCTGTGCCCTCATGACACGATACATAACCGAGGCCCACTGATCCTGGATCTTGTGGCGCCCCCGTACACCAAGGTCTCGCAACCATACCAACTGGCCCTCTTCCAGGGGGACATCGCGGACATGTTGGTCATGGTTTTTCTTACGGCGCTCTGCAGCAGCCTTCAATCGGTCACGAGCTCCCTCGAAAGCCATCTGTAAGCGGGCTTGGTGCTCCTGAACCCACTCGTGGACATAGCCACCGACAGGATCCTGAACCCTGCCTAAAAGGAAGTCAACTGGGAGTCTTGGCTCCTGGCCAAACATCAACAGAAAAGGGGACTCACCAGTTGCCTGATGCGGGGTGGTGTTATAAGCATACAGGACCTGGGGAAGACAGGAACTCCAGTCATGCTTACGGGACACAGGCAATGTACGCAGCAGATCGTGGAGTGTTCTATTGAAACGCTCACATTGCCCATTCCCTGAAGGATGGTATGGTGTGGTTCGAGACTTCTCTATCCCGTACAAAACACATAACTGCCGAATGAGAGAACCCTCAAAACTCCGTCCCTGATCTGAATGTATCCGGGCTGGGACACCAAATTTTGAGAACCACCCAGTAACCAAGACCGGTAGGTACAGCCCATGTGTACTTACTGAAGACATCAGTCATTATGAGGACATCTTCCACCCCATTACGACTGGGCTCCAGGACAGTAAAATCAATAGCCAGGATCTCATTAGGTCGAGAAGCCAATAGGTGCCCCATGAAGCTACGAGCAGCCGGTTGACTCACCTTGGCCACCTGGCACCTTTCACATGCCTGGCACCACTGTGCCACCTCAGCAGACATCCCTGGCCAGTAACACTGCTGGCGCAGGATCTCCAGAGTCCTCTCAATCCCCTGATGACCGTGCCCTTGGTGAACCTCAGTCAGCACACCTGTTTTTAAAGCTGCAGGCAACACCAACTGAAGCACAACCTCGACACCATCCGGACGGAAAACCTGGCGATACAACACACCATCCCTTTCCAGCAATCGGTCCCACTGCCGGAGCAGCACCAAGGCTGACTGAGACACTTGTCTCCTCTCCTCTTGAGTGGGACACTGTTTGCGTGCCCAGACGGCCAGGACTTCCTGGATGACTGGGTCAGTGTGCTGAAGCGTAGCCATATCAGATGGGGGATGATGGGGCAAGGCTGCAACAGTGGCTTATGTCGCATCTACCTCGTCTATCTGCAGGACCTGCTGTAAGGGTTTAGGGAGCAACGTGCCACGGACCATAGTTTGCAGGTCTTGTACCCCGGGGAGGTGCTGACGAGAAAGAGCATCGGCGTTCCCATTGCTATGACCGGAACGATATTTAAGTTCAAAATCAAACGACGCAAGCTGGGCTGCCCAACGCTGTTCAGTGGCCCCAAGCTTGGCGGATGAAAGATGACTCAAGGGATTGTTGTCGGTGTACACAACACATTTGTGCCCCAACAGGTATTCCCTAAACTTTTCAGTCATTGCCCACTTGAGCGCCAGAAACTCCAACTTCATGGAACTGTAGTTACTCATATTGCGCTCAGTGGGCCTCAAACCACGGCTCGCATAAGCTATGGGCCATACCTTACCATCCTGTTCTTGCGATAGCACAGCTCCAAGACCACTGTAACTGGCGTCCACCTCCAGGATGAATGGGAGGGTGAAGTCGGCATATGCCAGCACAGGTGCAGTAGTGAGACGAGTTTTCAAAGTCTCAAAGCTATGGCAACACTCCTCTGTCCAACGACCAGCGACGGTTTGAACTACTCGCTTAGGTTTGAGGCCTGCCAGCTCTGCCACCAGCTTGTGCAGGGGTGCTGCCAACTTTGCAAAACCCTCCACAAAGCGGCGGTAGTAGCTGGCAAAACCAAGAAAGGAACGCAGCTCTGAGAGAGTGGCAGGAGAGGGCCAGCTAGCGACAGCCTTGACCTTACTGGGGTCGGTGGAGACACCTTTGTCTGAAATGACATGACCCAGCACACTTACTGAGTTTCACCTTTAGCCTTTCGTGCTGCAAACGCCCCAGCACCACACTCAACCTCTCCAGATGTTGCTCTATAGTAGAGGAGAAAACCACTATGTCATCAAGATACAACAGCAAGGATTGGCACTGCTGGTCGCCAAAAATCCGCTGCATCAATCGCTGGAAGGTGCTGGGAGCGTTACAAAGCCCAAAGGGCATGCGGTTCCACTCAAATAGGCCAAAGGGGGTACAAAAGGCCGTTTTAGAATGATCGGCCTCTGCCACAGGGACCTGATTGTACCCACTAGCCAGGTCCATGGTGGGAAACCAACGAGCACCGGTTAGGGCATCTAAGGACTCGACGATGCGGGGCAATGGGAATGCATCCTTCATTTGTCAGCCAGTGACAAAATTTAAGCCGCTCTTGGCCCCAGGGCTCAAACTGCTGACGGAAAAGAGACTCAGTAATAATGTGGCAGTCTCCCACTGTGATTGGGTGGAACTGCAGCCCATCTGATTATTACTGAACTCCACCCCGGTACCCTGTGTGCGAAAGACATCATGGTCGCAAGTTCGACTCCACCCCTGGCTGATTGTACTCAATTCCATTGTAAGTCGCTTTGGATAAAAGCGTCTGCTAAATGACATGTAATGTAATGTAATGTAACTATATATTGCCACATAAACAAAAGTGGGGTAAGCGGAGCGGGGTGCATGCTAGGCTACTTGCTAAACCACACAGACAGGCGCTGCTCAGTCTCCTCCTCACGAACGTCAGGTCACTCACCAACAAACTGGATACTCACAAGCCCCCGGCTGAGCGCCGCTGTGTTGGAGTTTACCCCGGTGGATGAGAGGGTCGCCTCCCTGCGCCTTAGGGTTGCGGGGGGGAAAGCCCTGACTGCTGTTTGTGCTTATGCACCAAACAGCAGTTCGGAGTACCCGGCCTTCTTGGAGGCCCTAGATGGAGTTCTGCAAGGGGCTCCGTCGGGGGACTCCATAGTTCTGCTGGGAGATTTCAATGCGCACGTGGGCGACGATGGGGAAACCTGGAGAGGCGTGATTGGGAAGAACGGCCTACCTGATCTAAATCAGAGTGGTCGTTTGTTATTGGATTTCTGTGCAAGTCATGGACTATCCATAACAAACACCATGTTCGAGCATAAGGATGCTCATAAGTGTACTTGGTACCAGAGTGTCCTTGGCCGAAGGTCGTGATCGTTTGTGATCGTTTCATCTGATCTAAGGCCGCATGTTCTGGACACTCGGGTAAAGAGAGGGGCAGAGCTGTCAACTGATCACCATCTGGTGGTGAGTTGGGTCAGAGGATGGGGGAGGACTCTGGATAGACCTGGTAAACCCAAACGTGTAGTGCGGATGAACTGGGAACGTCTGGAGGATGCCCCTGTCCGAGAGGCCTTCAACTCTCACCTCCGGCGGAGCTTTTCCTGTATCCCTGTGGAGGCTGGGGACATTGAACCTGAGTGGGCAGTGTTCAAAGACTCTATTGTGAAAGCTGTAGTGGAGATCTGTGGCTCCAGGGCTTTGGGTGCCTCAAGGGGCGGTAACCCTCGAACATCGTGGTGGACACCGGTGGTCAGGGAAGCTGTCCGACTGAAGAAGGAGTGTTTCCGGGATATGTTATCCCGGAGGACTCCTGAGACAGTTGCAAGGTACCGACAGGCTCGAAGAGCGGCAGCCTCTGCTGTGGCAGACGCAAAGCAGCGGGTATGGGAGAAGTTCGGAGAGGACATGGAGAAGGACTATCGGTCGGCACCAAGGCGTTTCTGGAAAACCATTCGGGGCCTCAGGAGGGGAAAGCGGGGGACCATCCAAGCTGTGTACAGTAAGGATGGGACACTGTTGATCTCGACTGAGGAGGTAACCGGACGGTGGAAGGAACACTTTGAGGAACTCCTGAATCCAACATCTGCACCCTCTGTGATGGAGGCAGAGAGGGAGGCTGATGGGGGATCATCGTCAATCTCCCTGAGGGAGGTCACTGAGGTGGTTAAACAACTCCGCAGTGGCAAGGCCCCAGGGGTTGATGAGATCCGCCCAGAAAGAGGCTCTGGGTGTGGAGGGGCTGTCTTGGATGACACGTCTCTTCAATGTTGCGTGGAGGTCGGGGTCAGTGCCGAAGGAGTGGCAAACTGGGGTGGTGGCCCCCCTTTTCAAAAAGGGGGACCTGAGAGTGTGTGCCAATTACCGGGGCATCACACTTCTCAGCCTCCCTGGTAAGGTTTACTCCAAGGTTCTGGAAAGGAGGGTTCGACCGGTAGTCGAACCTCGGATTCAAGAGGAACAATGCGGATTCCATCCTGGTTGTGGAACAACGAACCAGCTCTTTACTCTTGCAGGGATCCTGGAGGGGGCCTGGGAGTACGCCCAACCGGTCTACATGTGTTTTGTGGACCTGGAGAAGGCGTATGATCGGGTTCCCAGGGAGATACTGTGGGAGGTACTGCGGGAGTATGGGGTGAGGGGGGCACTACTTAGGGCCATCCAATCCCTATAAGCCCAAAGTATGAGCTGTGTCAGGGTTCTCGGCACTAAATCAGGCCTGTTTCCTGTGGGTGTTGGCCTTCGCCAAGGCTGCGCTTTATCACCAATCCTGTTTGTGATTTTCATGGACAGGATATCGAGGCGTAGTCGTGGGGGAGAGGGGTTGTGGTTTGGCGGGTTTGAAATCACGTCGCTGCTTTTTGCAGCTGATGTGGTCCTCATGGCCTCGTCGGCCTATGACCTTCAGCGCTCACTGGATCGGTTCGTGGCCGAGTGTGAAGCGGTCGGGATGAGGATCAGCACCTCGAAGTCTGAGGCCATGGCTCTTAGCAGGAAACCGGTGGATTGCCTTCTCCGGGTAGGGAATGACTCCTTGCCCCAGGTGAAGGAGTTCAAGTATCTCGGGGTCTTGTTCACGAGTGAGGGGACGAGGGAGCCGGAGATGGGCCGGAGAATCGGAGCAGCTGGTGCGGTACTGCATTCGCTTTACCGCACGGTTGTGACGAAAAGGGAGCTGAGCCGGAAGGCAAAGCTCTCGATCTACCGGTCAGTCTTCGTTCCTATCCTCACCTATGGTCATGAAGGTTGGGTCATGACCGAAAGAACGAGATCGCGGGTACAAGCGGCCGAAATGGGATTCCTCAGGAGGGTGGCTGGCTTTTCCCTTAGAGATAGGGTGAGAAGCTCGGTCATCCGGGGGGAGCTCGGAGTAGAACCGCTGCTCCTTCACGTTGAAAGGAGCCAGTTGAGGTGGTTCGGGCATCTGGTGAGGATGCCCCCTGGGCGCCTCCCGAGGGAGGTATATCAGGCACGTCCAGCTGGGAGGAGACCTCGGGGTAGACCTAGGACAAGGTGGAGAGATTACATCTCCACTCTGGCCTGGGAACGCCTCGGGATCCCTCAGTCGGAGCTGGTCAATGCGGCTCAGGAAAAGGAAGTTTGGGGTACTGAAACTGCTGCCCCCGCAACCCGGCCCCGGATAAGCGGAGGATGATGATGATGATGAGTGGCTTAATGTTTTGTAATTTCATCATATGTTGGGAACATGGTATGTGAAGTTAGCATTCATTTTGTGGTGACTTATGGAGCATGATGAGTAAATGACACCATGAATAGAGAACTGAGTGCATGAAGAGGACGAGTGGAGCCTGCTATGAGAAACGTGACTGATTACTCCTGTCCCTCCTTTTCCTGTGTAAACAGGATATATCTTCTGTGAACAGGTGACTCGTCTTGAGGCTTGTAACATGTGCATCAATTCAATTCAATTCAATTCAATTTTATTTGTATAGCGCCAAATCATAACATACATTATCTCAAAGCACTGTACATAGACAACATCAAGGAGAGCAGAGAACCCCAACAGTTCACACAATGAGCAAACACTAGGCATCAGTGGAGAGAAAAAACTCCCTCTTAACAGAAGAAGAAATCTCTGACAGAACCAGGCTCAGAGATGTGCGGTCATCTGCCTCGACCGATTGGGGTGGAAGGAAAATGGGGGACAGTGGAGAGGTGGGGGACAGAAAGGGGGGAGAGAAAGGACAAGAGGGAGATGAGGTAGAGACAGAAGAGAAAGAGAGACCAGGAGCAGATACACAACAACTATATCAAGTTACAAGTTTATATAGTCAATGATATCGACTTTTAATTCTAGCACAATAATAATGGTGATGATATGGGTAACCTCAAAAACTGGATCTTGATCCCGCAACCTGCAAGATGAGAATACAGAGAGAGAGGGAAGGAAGGAAGACACAAACGAGGGAGAGAAAGAGACAAGGTTAATGACATATAAAAAGTCATATTCATACCCTGAGTGTGAATGTGCATGCACCACAGGAAAATCCCCCAGCAGTCTAAGTCTA
Organism: Solea senegalensis; assembly: GCF_019176455.1. Taxonomy (NCBI): domain Eukaryota; kingdom Metazoa; phylum Chordata; class Actinopteri; order Pleuronectiformes; family Soleidae; genus Solea; species Solea senegalensis. The sequence continues at coordinate 18,813,687 of NC_058040.1, forward strand.
TAGCAGTATAACTAAGAGATGGTCCAGGTTTCCCTGAACCAGCTCTAACTATAAGCTTTATCAAAAAGGAAAGTTTAAGTCTAACTTTAAATACAGTTTGCCTCCCGAACTGTTATTGGAAGCTGGTTCCACAGGAGAGGAGGAACCTGGTAACTGAAGGCTCTGCCTCCCATTCTGCATCACACACCAGTCTGCTTCCCCGTCCATCTATGGCAGACACGCTCCGTTCTCCTCAGACAACCAGAGTTCTCCAGTGAGCCGAGCTTCCCCTTGCAGGGTTTTCGTTGAACTCTCGCTGAACATTGTGTTGAATAAACGTCATTACAATTGTCTGCCTGCCTCCGTGTACTGCATTTGGGTCCTTCCCTGACTCATTTAAAAACTCATAAAAGATCTGATTCTGTCTTGCTGAAAATAATAGTAATAATTGAAAGACGTATTGGTGTATCTCAGGAGAGGCGGGTAAAAAGAATAATGGAAAGAATAAGAGAAGAAGATAGAGGAGAAATAGAGACCAGGAATGGTTGTGTATCAAGTGTCAAAAATCAATAACATTAATAACAATCATCAATATTACATTACATGTCATTTAGCAGACGCTTTTATCCAAAGCGACTTACAAAAGTGCATTTAAACATTTCGGTACAAAATATATCATGCAAAATAAATAAATATCATGCAAATACTACGTGTGACAGTCTCTTATACAGATAAATATATTCACAGATATATATAACAGATATATTCTGTAACTTATACAGAAATGGCAGTAAAATAGTAAGAAATGTTTTATTACACACAGTATTGCTATTTTTATATATTTTATTAATATTTCCATGGTTAGTTAATTTAGACAAAAAGTGTGTCCTGATATAAAAAAGGTTTTTAGAACACTGTCATTTATGATAGTAAATGAAGAAATCTGAATCAGAAATACTTGGTTAGGGTTAGGGTTAACCAGGTTGATTCATGAAATGTCTCTCTCCACTCTGTGACAGCATTTTTCCTAGTATCCCATTTGCTTCCTTTAGGTGATTCTGTCCAAGTTGTTTGGCCACACCTTTGGTAAATGATTGTGTATTATTTCTTTCTTTTTGACACACAAACATACACACATCGTCTAATGCTGATGTAACCCCCATAAAGTGAAACATGGGTTAAGTTCACTGTATTTTATTTATTCAAGATTCAAGATTCAAGATTTTTATTCGTCACATGTGGCTGTACAAGTACACCCCCAGTGAAATGACTTTGCAACAAGCCCCACTGCCCCACACAATAAAATAAAATAAAATAAAAATAAAAATAAATTCCAGTTTTACAAAATAAATAGCTATATTATATTATTTACATAAGCTACAAAGTACACAATAAATAAAATAAAAATGCAGTAAAAATGCAATAAAATATGAATAGAATACAGAATGGAATGTATAGCAGCAATATGAATTTAAATATGTGTGTGTGTGGTGTGGGGGGTATGAATGGGTTGAGTGTGATGTGAGTGTGATGTGTGTGGAGGGCTGAGTATTCATGTGGGTGGTTGAAAGTTCAGCATCCTGATGGCCTGAGGTAAGAAGCTCGTCCTCAGCCTCTCTGTTTTGACCATGCAGGAGCAGAGAAGTTTTCCAGACGGCAGCCACTGGAACAGTCTGTTAAATGGGTGGTGAGTGTCTTTTATGATCCTCCTGGCTCTGCTGGTGTAGCACCTGGTGTAGATCTCCTGCAGAGTGGGCAGTGCTGTCCTGGTGGAATGTTCAGCACAGCGGATCACTCTGTGGAGAGCTGTCCTGTCCCATGTCGACAGTGTATCCACCTCCTCCAGATAGGCCGTCTCCCTGTTGTTTGAGATCAGGCCAACCACCACTGTGGCGTCCGCAAATTTCACGATGATGTTGGAGGGGTGAGTGGCTCTGTAGTCATGGGTGTAGAGAAAGTAGAGCAGAGGGCTCAGGACGCAGCCTTGGGGGGCTCCGATGCTGAGAGTGCGTGGGCTGGAGGTGTGGTTCCCTACTAGTGCTACTGGGCGGTAATCATTATTGCAGGCAGTGCTGGGCTTCTTTGGAACAGGGATGATGGTGAACCTCTTGAAGCAGGCAGGGACAACGGAGTGAGCCAGGGTCAGTGGGGTGGCTCGGCCTCTGTCCGTGGTCTTGTCGCCGCCGGCTCCCTCGGGTCGACGCTGGGCGGGGGGCCTTCCCCCTCGCACTCCTCCGACTGGCCCCCTGCGGGATGGACGCATTGCTATCCTGGAGGTGGTGGCTGTGGGCCTCTCCTGCCCTGTACGGCTACTGGGCACCCTAGGTGCCTGGATCATTTTCGGCCCGTTGCTGGGGACTGGAATTTGGCCTTTTAATCTGAACATTTTCTACTATGGACGCAACGTTTTCACCCGCATCCATCCGTCCACACCCACAAGCTGGACCAAAAAAGTAGACGACAAAGGGCAGGAAAAGAAGGGAAACTGCCGTCCTTACAGATACTCCTGTGAAAAGACAACTGGAGGCTGAGGAAAGCAGGTCTGCAGCCAAAAGAAAAATGAATTTCAGCAACAAGAAAAAATCCAAACCCATGAAGCAGAAAATTCAAGACTCATCTGATGATGAAAAGGAATTCTGCATTGTGTGCTTGTAGAGCTACTCCAGGCCAAAGGAGGTCTGGCTTCAATGCTGGTCCTGTAAAGGCTGGGCACTCAAGGACTGCACAGATGGAAGGGAGTCTTACACTTGCCACAACTGTGACTCGGACTAGACCTACCCCCACCCAACCCTGCACCCTCTCTCTCTCTATTGTTGCGAATGTTTGAGTTCATGTTCTTTTTTGTCATGTAGTATGAGAAAAAGGTAAACATTACTTAAAAACATGAAATTAATAGTCACAATAACATGACTGATAAATAATATTATCCATTTTGACTATATGATTGATTCATCAGGTATATTTTACACATATTACAACCTCCCCTGACATGGATACTTTTTATTTTTAAGGAACACACCAACTTGAATATTTTGAAATGACCTGAAATCAAAGTTTGAATTGTTTCACAATCTTAAAATAAATGCTTTGTCGTTTCTATATTTGTTTTACATAAGTAACAATTTTCTACCTCGAGATTAAATCTCTTTCTAATGAAGTCGTTCGGAAGTCAGAAACTTTTTTGACATATGCGCTGTTCATCTTACAGTTCACATGCTACAGTTCATATTACAGTTCATGTTACAGTTCAGATTACAGTTCATTCAACCTATAAGTGTGAAACCATTTAATTTTTTTGTGCATAATATATCCTTTCAGTGTAACTAGTTCTGATCACTTGCTCATTTGAACTGAACCCAAGTTTACACTCGTCAGGATTATTATATTTAAGTGAAAACGGTGTTGTTTCTACTGTGTCATATTTATACTGACATGTTAAAATACAACTTTGAGTTATGTTACTCTTCAGTTTTCCTCTGTGGGTGAACTCTCTTCTTTGCTACATTCTGTAACACCTCTCTTCAGCATTTAAAGAGTGTGCACAACTTCAGAAAACAGGATTAAATAGGACATTGAGTGCAAAAGTAGGGGAAAAGATGTGAAAATAGCAGTAGGCAGTTTTCCATGCAAAAATACATTGGTTAAGTGGCGCACCCTACTGGTGATAAATGGTTACATTGTATCTGAAAACTTAATATCCTATATCTATAGGATATTAAGTTTTCAGATGTTGTGTTAGCAACACAAAAAAAACACTAATTTTGGGGTTAACGTGGTAAGATGTTTCCAATTGTCCTGCTGATGATTTTATGATTTTTTTTAGATGAGGGTTAAATGAATTTCTTGCACAGATCTATTTTGTTTGTTTTACTCCAAATGCAACTCAAATTTTCAGTGTCATTTTATGTTAAAATATCCAGCATTAAAATGTTAAAGTATACAATTTTAACCTCATACCTTGGGTATATATTATTATTCAAGCTACACACATGTGACAGCAGTGTTTGAAATTAACTGTCAGCATATGGGATAAGTAAAGTTTCCACAATCATTTCCATTTTTACACAAAAAATGCAAAAGTCTAAAAACTTAACTTTAAGGCTTTCAGCTGCACATAATCATTTCAGATGATTATTTTTAATTCAAGTAGCAAGTTATTACTTAATCAAATATGACCATATAAAAAAGAGTAATTCCTCCCCGAAATATACCAGCTGAGTCCTCAGCTGGTTCCTGAATTCATCTGGTGGTAAGGTCAAGATACTCCACCACCACATCATGTAGAATCTTCAAATAGTATACGTGTCCTCATTATTCTGATATGAAATTGCCCTAACACAGATCACACAGGAGATACTAACTACTCCACTAAAACTGCAAAAAACATAAATCTTTGTCCAGCCTTATTTGTTATTGATGGAATGATAATATATTTGCAGGTGATGTGCTTTCTAAAAACTAGTCTTAGTTAGGCTGAAAGCTTGAGTATCAACATTATTATTGTGGGCCAGAGAGGAGCTGCCCAGAAAGAGGCTTCCTAATGAGAGGACAGACATATGGGAAGTGGAATTGAAGCAAATAGAAGCCTGCAGTCCCGGTGGCCTATAGCAGAAATGCCTGCAGTTGACATGGCCACAGGGCCTACAGACAATGTCACAACAATATTATTGTCAATGTCAATTGTCAGCAAAATCATTTATCCAGCATGTTAGCCCTGTAGCTGCAGTTAGGGTGAGTTAACACAAGATGACTCCTCAGCTACAGCAGAATTCCTGAGGATAAATGGTTCAACTGAGAAGATACTGGCCTCTTAGCATCCCATTTATTGTGCTGTTAACATGACAAGACACATCTCACCTCTGAAACTCACCATGGCAGGTGTAGGATGTTATACAGTATTGTGCAACCACATAACTCTGCGTCTGTAGTCCTCAGGGTCTTCCACTGGTGAACTACTTCACTTGCTGATTTATGTTTATCTATGGATTAGTGCAACACAAAGCAAACTGTGTCTAACCTCGACTACAGTGCACAACAGTTCCATGTCAAAGAAATAAAATGAAACATGGTGGAATTCATACCGCAGATGATTATTTTTGGATCAATTATTGAATTATATATTTATAGGTTTTAAATTAAATTAAATTAAATTAAATTAAATTAAATTAAATTATGCAATTGTAATTCATCAGGAGCTTATCTCTTGTCCTCCTTGAACTTAAATTTTAGAGCTTTAAATATGTAACTGTATTTGCAAAATTTGGCATAAATGGTCAGTAATACTTAATCCCTTCGCCTCAAAATCAATGTGGTTGATCTGTTATGGACCCGAGAAACTTAAAGCACAGCATTATGTATTTTTTATAAGGGGAGGCCATTGTTTAAGATTGTCTACCAGTAGAGATCAATGTGCACTGCACGGCAGTGCCTTGAACCACTTTTTGTCTAAAACAATCGATTCAGAAATGATTCACTCTCTGTAGATTTTTTATAGGACAAATACATGACAATCACAACTTTTAGCTTTCATTATGTTAATAGGTAGGCAGATCATATTTCCATCCATCCATCATCTACCGCTTTATCCTCCACCAGAGGGTCGCGGGGGGTGCTGTGCCAATCTCAGCTGACACAGGGTGATAGGCGGGGTACACCCTGGACAGTTTGCCAGTCCATCGCAGGGCCACACACATAGAGACAAACAACCACTCACTCTCAAACCTGCGGTCAATTTAGGGTGTCCAATTTACCAAAAACCTAATGTTTTTGGACTGTGGGAGGAAGCCGGATAACCCGGAGAACACCCACGGCACACGGGGAGAACATGCATCTCCATGCAGGAAGGCCCTTGTTCCAACTGGAGCTTGAACCCGGGTCTTCTTGCTGCAAAGGCAAAAGTGTTAACCACAACACCAACCATGTGGCCCTGATCATATTTGTGTAGCAGCAAATCACAACATACATCATCTCAAGGCACTTTATATAGTAAAGTAGAAACCTTTACAACATTATAGAGAGAAGAGAACACTTGACATCAGTGGAAAGAAAGAAAAAAAAACAATCATTCAAATGTTATCTGAATATTATCTGCCTCCACTCGAGGTGAAATGGAAAATGTGGGAAAGATAGAAAAGAAAAGAGGGTGAGGTAGAAACTGGAGACAGACCAGAAGCAGATATATACCAGTTCAGTCAGGATAGTTCTAAATCATATTTTTTATAGTATAACACATTGTATTACAATACAAGCAGTAGCATGGATTATTGTAAAACAAATAAATGTATATGTATACTAATATATTTTAATCACAGCACCACTGTGGCAGCGCTAACCTAGGGCTACACAATAAATTGTTAAACAATTGTGATCTCATTTCTAAATGACAACAATTCTTCTGCATTTTAATTCAAGCGCCGTATTGCAAATAAATAAACCCCACAGATGGGTTTCTCACCACAAACGTAGTCTTGTTGCTGCTTTCGTCTCTCAATGTATGAAGCACCTTTTCATCATTTGATTAAGTGGAGGCGGAAGCCCGTCTGCAGTTGAACGTTTACAAGCAGCGGTGCCGAGTGAGTGCAGCACAGAACATAGGAGACAGTGTGTGCCAAGGAGAATAAATATAAAGTGGATGGTGGTGGTGATGAGAATCACACAACCACCCGACCCGAGCATGTGCCAGAAGGTTTGCATTTGTCCCGCAGACTTTCAGCATTGCTGTTGCTGTTAAATGATGAGATTCTACACATTTCCTTTGCTAAATGTTGGAGATGAACCCATGTTTTCAGGATTGTTAAGTGTTTTTAACTGATCTACAGTTCGACATTGTTCGGTTTGATTCTTGTGTCTCTTCCTGTGACGGCCCTCTGACCAATCAGTGCACGACAGTCTGCCGACGCCATGCATTTTCCCACCCTAACCCTGGTAAATGAAAATCTTTAAAAAGGTTGCTACTGCACAGATATAAGTCCTGCAAGTCCTCCATGACACTAAAGCTGGTACAGTGCAGTGCAGTGTCACTGTATGAATGTTAGGCTCTCTCTGCATAAATAAATTAGCTTAAGAGAACACATGTGAGTCCACGATCTTGAACATTCACCTGCTGAAACACCATGGTGGACCTCCAAATAAAATGTTATATGAGCAAAAAACACTGTATTTCAGGGGTGTATGCTCAGGATTTGGCAGGGCAGTACCACATTTCACAGAGTGCTGTGCAAATCTGTGAGGTAAATGTGACCGTAAGGGACAAGCTAAGATTGATTGGGATATTTTTCCCTTGGCTCAGCAGTCTTTGATTTCCACAGCACATTTGGGGAAGAATGGGTAAGGGAAGAGAGGAGGAGTGATGGATAGGAATTCACATCATTTATATCCCTGGGTCAGCCTATCACACAAGTGACTAGTGGGGAAGGAAGAAGGTAAGAAAGAGGAATTATAGAAAATGTCTGCTTCCTGGGAGTATTTTGCCATGGTTGATGGAGCTACAGACACGTTCTCCTCCTTGTGATTCATACGTTCTCAATTATCATCCGGTTGCTTTTGTCTGACGGAATGAAGCAACTTTTTTAATGGCCATAATACACTGGTTGCACAACAGTTGTGTTGCGTCTCCGTATTTTAGCCTTGTAATGTTTGCTGACAAGAAACATGACACTAACATGATAAAATAACCAGTGATGGGACTAATAACCTTTCAAAGTTAAAAAAAATCTTATCAGACATAAATCCAAAGAATAATTTTTAAAACAAAATGTGTAAAGTCTTTTTTCAGGTTAGGTTACATGATTGAACTGTTACTAAAATCTTAGGATTTAGGATTTTAGGATTTTTATAGTATTTTGTAAATTTAAATCTATAGTAAATTATATTACAATACAAGCAGTTGTATGAATTCTTGCAACAACGAAAAAATACTAATATCAACTTTAATCATAGCATAATTATGATGACATTATTACTACTACTACTAATAATATTCAATTCAATTCAATTTTATTTGTATAGCGCCAAATCATAACATACATTATCTCAAGGCACTGTACATAGACAACATCAAGGAGAGCAAGCACTAGGCATCAGTGGAGAGACAAAACTCTTAACAGAAGAAGAAATCTCTGACAGAACCAGGCTCAGAGATGTGCGGTCATCTGCCTCGACCGGTTGGGGTGAAAGGAAAAATGGGGGACAGTGGAGAGGTGGGGGACAGAAAATGGGGGGAGAGAAAGGACAAGAGGGAGATGAGGCAGAGACAGAAGAGAGAGAGGGAGACCAGCAGCAACAACTGTATCAGGTTACAAGTTTATACAGTTACTCATATCGACTTTTTAATTATAACATAATAATAATGGTGATGATAATCGTAGCCTCGAAAACTGGATCTTGATCCTGCAACCTGCATGATGAGAATACAGAGAGAGAGAGAGAGAAGGAAGGAAAGAAACTAGGGAAAGAAAGAGACAAGGTTAATGACATATAAAAAGTCATAATCATATCCTGAGTGTGAGAGAGTGAATGTGCGTGTACCACAGCAAAATAATGTGTGTTTAATGGTCACATGTGCAGAACTGAACTGAAGAAGACTCTTGGATCAGAGATGCTAACTCCTGAAAATGACCCAGGTGAGTATTGTATAAGACATGTATAAGACATATGTAGTTATTGTAACAGAAATATAACCAGTTCAAATACTTGTGGATGACTGTTACAACTGAACTGGCTTATCTCTAATCACTCAATACTTTAATTTGGGTTTAATCCAAAGTGACAGAGAACTGGCGTTGTTTATACCACAAGCAATGTAATACTGACCTCAGGATGTGTGACTTTGTGTTCAGAGTTTAAAAAAAGACCAGAAGAGAAAGAAAAAACGTGATAAAATTGTAGCCTCTATGTCATCTTTCTTGTTCCACTCATCTGTGTTGGGAGCAGAAGGGACAGGATAACAAGGAGGATCGCTGGAATCTCTGTTTAACACCCTAATTGAAAACGACAAGCACAGTGATATGTTCATCCTTTCAAGGAAGATCAAAGAATTGGAGTTCCGTGAGATGCAGCTTTATAGATCCAAAACAAACGGATCCCCTTTCACCTCAGCTAATTACCACCTGGCTCCTACTAATTACGTAATACAGCAGCATTGTAGAAAGTGCAAAAATAGAAAACAACAACAAAAAAAACCACTAAATTGTCTGTGTTATCCCTAGATCCCTTATCTGTCTGTAGAATCAGCTGCACAAGCATGTATTTCCTCTCTGTGGTAGCATACAGTGTAAAATCAGACAAAACACTTTAATTCTGCATAATACGTGTATTTAATAAAGTTCACAACATTTCTAGTCAAGTATAAATTGCTGTGGTTGGAATTTCAACAAATTATGTTCTTAATTGCTATGTTGGACACTAAATGTGTAAAAAAGACTTTCATAATGGATACCAGGAAATGTCATTTCTCAGATTGAATTTTATATTAATCTACATGCTGAGTTAGTTCTAATAATACAAAAAGCTTTAAAATGTACAGTATAAGAAATAAGCTACACATTTATTGTTATAGTTTTTATAGTTTTCTTTTTGCCAAGGCACTTAAACCTAATTAAATTTGATGGTACATATAACATAGTAGAGATACATCTCTGTAGTGATGATCAATTGCAATATCTTAGGAATCATGATTCTCCCAATAAGTACTGAACTATAACAAGAAAGTTCTTCACTATACAGAGGATCTAGCTTTACTCTACTTTGTTATGTTGTAAGTATTTTTAAATTGTCCATATTTTACATCATCATTTTCATCACATGTTTGCATGAATTGCTTAGTACACACCTTATCTTTCTGTATTTTCTATCTTTTTTATGACACATAATTCATACTTGTTTAAATGTTGCTCTTACAGAAGCCAGGAACAAGTTTGGGTTAAGTTTGCATGAAAATCCAGGAACCAAATCTCTGACCTTCTTGTTCCCAGGGTACCACACAATGATCCTGTCAGTTAGAACATTCCATTGGTTGTAGCTCCTATACTGTCCCCAGAGTATTTATGAGGTGATTTTCTACAGCAGCCCAGCCATACAAACTTCAAACATGGCAGGTGTGTTCATTCCCGACTCTGATATTGTTTGAATATCCCAAATGAGCCACTTCTGCATGCCTAAAGGCAATTGTGCCTACAGAGAGAGTGAGCATAAGACAACATGATATACGACATACCATGACATACCATGATGCTGAGTCGTGAGTAGTACATTTAAAGCTTTCACACTACTGCTCGCTACTTCCTCTCAGCATTCCCTTTTTCCTCCTGAGTAGTGTTTTAAATTTCTAACCAATGTTTAAGTGTCGCTTCTATGTATATAGATGAGTATATATATATACATATATGTGACTGTGAGAAGTCTATATGTACATTGACACCTCAGGTAATGAGTGAAAGAGTCAATTTGTAATGAAAACACTTATCCTGTAATTGAGAAGCATCGGGCATCTTGTGTTTGGAATACGTACATTTTTGAGTTCTGCTTTTTTATGAGGGGGTTAATTGTACCAATACATTAATGAGGTACTGACCAAAAGTCATCAACTTTCAAAACAACAGTCTTTTGCCTGTGCAGTGGCAACATTATGACTTTTGGCTAGGTTATATTTTCAGTCAGTTATCGTTTATACTTCCTTCCACCCTGTCAATCTGTTGAGCTGTTTGTCTCAGTCTTGTCGGCCTCATTCTCCCATGAATTGTCTGGCTTCTTCATCCCTCTTTTTCGTCTTCTTTTTGACATTTTCTCTTTTCTGCAGAGTCCAAAACAATCTGGCATAGATTCAAGGTCTACTCACAGAGGCTCGTCTTCAAGTGCAGTTCTGTAATTCTCACACGAGAAGATCTTACATCATGTCTCAGCGTTGTTTAAGCATATAACATGATGTGGTCTGATATATATATAAATATATGTATACATATATGTAAATATATTATGTATATACATATATAAATATATATATAAAAAATATATGTATATGTATATATTAATTATTAAACTTAAATAAATAATATTAGTTGAAGACAGCACTAAGTCAAAGCAACCGAGAGAACCCTTGCATCTCTAATAATCTCCTTTCTTTAGGATTAGATTAAATATAACTGATATAACAAAACACAGCTGCAATATATATACATATTATTATTTCCCCAAATTTTTAAAGTATAAATGTTTTATTACATGTTTACAAAATAATGTCGATGGTAGCTCAGTGGTAGAGGGAGCCATCTTTCAACTTGAAGGTTGTGGGTTTGATTCCCGGCTCTGATAGTCTACATGCTGATGTGTCCTTGGGCAAGACTCTTAACCCCACGTAGCTCCTGACAGCTGTGAGTGGGTGTAAAGATGAGTGATAGAAAATGTGCTGTATGTAAGTGGAACCAGTGCTGGTCTCCCTCTCTCTCTCTCTCCTTACTACTACTACTACTACTTAAAGTGGATGTCGGCTAATATTGAAAAAAATAAAAGGTTTTCATCTCAAACGTTCATTTTCCACTTCCTTCTAATAGGAAGTTTTCAATCATCATGGCTTTAAAGATGAAGAGTATCACACACACACACATACTAACCTCACCAAACCACCAGACCCGAGCAATCAAACTACACAAAGATAAAGATAAGGTGAGTTATGATCTTGTCATGATGAGGTTGACCTTGGTCATTTTCAGATGAGAGGAGAAGACAGCTGTTTCTCTTCTTAAGATTATCAGTAGTTGTGTGGTTTGTTGATGGGACACTGCTAACAGTATTTCAGTGTATTTCAAATGCCTGAATATAAACAACATTTGTGTATATTGGCACATGTATGTATTACATGGTTTGTGTTTAAGATCAACACAGACTGCCAAAGACAGATTACAACCATTATTTTGAATGTTCTGTCAGTTCCACAGTTGGACATTTTACTTTTACTTACTATAGCAAAATTTACTGAGGCAGTATTTACAGTGAAGCTTAAAGATGGTCAGCCTCTTTTAAATGTTTTCGCTTCAAAACCATTTGTTTTTTAATGATTCTCATTGTCTCATCCTTAATGCTGAAGACATTGTAATAATAATAATAACAGTGATAATGCATATTATTCCAGGGCACCTTTCAAGGCACTCAAGGACACCTTCCAGAGACACAAAATATCACATTTACAACAATAAAACAAAGCAAATAAAAACAGAATATATAATATAGAAAATAGAGTTTTGAAAGTGGAAAGAGAGTCAGCATTAATGAGAGTTTGTGGGAGAGAGTTCCAGAGTGGCTTTTGGATGGAGAAGCTTGTGTGGTCGACCACAGAGGAGAGCGCTGCAGTGACCAGCACATGGACCAGGAGAGCAGTGCTAATCCTGCATGAGTGGAAATATGCAGAGGGACCGATGTTATCGATCAGTGCTGTGAATGATAGTGTTCTGTTTAGAACAACAGCCGGACTTTTGACTTGAGGGAGGAAGAACTTTAGAGTTGTTGATTGTTAGAGGGTTTAGAGTCAACAAGGAGAATCTCAGTCTTGTTGCTGAAACTTATTAGACATTGAGGGAGTCAGTCTGGTCATTGTGTCACTTTTTCAGGAAGGGTCAATAAAATGATGCACTATTAACCTAAAATGATTCAGTTGTTGGAAAATTGCATTCATTGCATGCACCATCATTGTGACAGGTTTATAGGATTTGATTTTTAAAAATGGTAATTGTCAATCTTTAAAAAGGTTACATTTACTGAATGGGGCTATTATAAGAGGAGAGTAGAAATGAGTACATGTGAGTGGTGTTGATGATAACATGAAGTGACTGAATGCAAAAGCTCATCCGGCACAGAACATGGTCACCAGAGAAAGATACTGTGCTGGACTCAAACTTACCAGTCCAGTGAGTCAGAAATGAGGCGTGAAGAGCACTCAGACAGATATGAGGTATTGGTGACTTCACTCTTACATTTGAATATTTCTCTTAAATTAAGTTATATTATGAAGCTAATTCAGAAATAATTGCTGTTATTTCACTCGGTTATGTTGCCTTAAACTTGTGTGTTTTTCCCACAGTTTGAATAAGGTGAAAAATGTTTGCATAGTTCCAATCTTGGTGTCTTTAATTTTATAACAATAACTTCACATATTACATTTGTATAGATTTCATCCATATTCATATTTTACATATTTATGTAAACAACTGCTCCTCTAAAAGAAGAGAGAACTGGAAAGAGGATGTCAAACTATCTCAAGTAATCAAGGTGAACAAAACATCACCACTACCATCTTTAGATGTTTATTTTGATATCGTCATCAAAATCTTTACAAAACATTTTCTGACAATAATATACTCAAAGAAGAGCCATATTTTTGCGCTTGGACCAGTTCTTCACAAAAAGGCATAAGGTCTGAATACAGTAAAAAGAATGAAAAACAAATGGGGAAAAAAAGTCAACAACCAACTACCAAAGAAAACAATGCAGCGCATATTTACACGCGACAGAAAGCAACACTCTCTGCAAGAAATGAGTAAGGAGACGGGGGATCCTGTGGTTTGTATGAAAAGTGCTTTGAGGCTGCAGTGATGCAAATATCAAATCAGATATTGTTTTCTGTCAGTTTCTCTCTGTTTTTTGTTTGGACTGCAGCACAGCCCGTTTAAATGATACTACATTAAACCAGTTATGGGCAAATAAGACAGGCTTTGTCAGAAATATGAAAAAGTGTGTTTTTCAGCGACAGAGGTTAATGATTACACAATTCCTCTAACATGAGCAAGAGTCCGAACAATGTGGGTCACAGGTTCAAGATCTCCTGCTAACGTGAAACAGCATAAAACAAAAACAATCAATCGGGGCTGGGTTAGCCTGAACTGTAATGATGATGTTTGTTCAGAGGAGGTAGGGGATTAGGTGCTGCTTTACACACACACACGTATGACTGTGTGCTGCTGTGCAGGAAACACACACATGTATGAAGATGAATGAACAAGAAATCCAAATCTAACCTGATCATATTTTGCAAATCTATTCATCGGTTAATGAATTAGAATCTGTTCAATGGTAGATAGCCTTTAATGAGAATGTTACCACCTACAGCATTTTAACTGAGACGGAAGTGTTTTTTTAGTCATATAATGAAAACACAAATAAGCTGCATTTGTTGATGTGAGCATGTATAAAACACACACAGGCTATACATGAGCATTCAATTGTGTTCGTCAAATAACTTGTCTCAACTTAATTGATTCACTGCACATACAGCAGATAAAAATATCTTGTGTTTTATGGATGTGATGCTGGGCCCAGGTAAAAGGCAGACGACTTTCACACAGTAGTCAGATTCAGTTTCTCTACTCTTTTACAATCACACATGTTTTCTGCATGGACCTGGATTAACAGGACATCACTTCCTCTGCAGGGATGAAGTTAAATGACTACCAGTTTGAAAAATTCTGTCTCTCCCTAATACATTTAAGGTGGATTAGTTGATCTGTAAATATTATGAATTGATTTGAAACTAAAAATCTAAAGCACTCATTAACAGGAACTGATAAAGTATGAAAAGGAGTGTATGTTGGGTGAAGATAGTATCACCTACAGGCGTACAGCAGCCAAAAGACAATCTTATATCATTTACCTTTTTGCCAAACCTGTGAGTCATTTTCTAAAGTGGGGAAAAACTGCCTGGTATGTTTTGTGACTAAATGAAATCCCCTTGAACTTCCTAATTCATCCATCTCAACTTGAGCAGCTGTGGCTTCTTGTCTCCTCTGGCCTACAGTATTTACATTAAATGAAATATAGAAGTTTTCACTCCAATTCTTCACACCCATATTCACCCCAACAAAAAAAAAAGACATGTTTCCAGCGTGGACTTGAGTCTTAACTACTGAGAGCTACTGTATGTGTGTGTGTGCAAAACCATAAATAACCAAAGCAGAGAAGGGGAAAATGAAGCCTGTTGGCATTGTGGTGTTTGTTGTGCAGACAGTGCTGGGGTTCAGCTCAAACATGCATCATTAACATACAGCACAAATGGAAAAAAGACTAAATAATTGCTGGCAGCAGGATTGAAACATTCCAGTGAACATATCCAATGTTATCAGGGAGGGAGGCGTGATTCATCCATGACTTATTAGCAGTATATTTTAAAATATACACACATTCTGTGATTACACATGAAGGGAAAATCACCCGTGATCACTCTGTTTAGAAATGAATTGAAATCAGTATCACTACTGTGAAAACAGTGGAGGGCGGCAGTACACCTCTGAGAACAGCCTGTCACAAATGATTATTATTAGAAGAAAGTAATTATTATTAC
Source organism: Solea senegalensis (assembly GCF_019176455.1). Classification (NCBI taxonomy): domain Eukaryota; kingdom Metazoa; phylum Chordata; class Actinopteri; order Pleuronectiformes; family Soleidae; genus Solea; species Solea senegalensis. The sequence continues at coordinate 18,828,988 of NC_058040.1, forward strand.
TTTCAGCAGACGATTATTAAATGGAAAGTGTGTCTCTGAAATGAGTTTCCACACAAGCTTCCCTATATAAGCTGGGGAATTACATTTTTGGACAGAGACATGATGGTAACAGCAAATAACTTTGCTTTGAAAACAGTGAAGTTGTCCATGACACATGCTTGTGGTTTTACAAAACAGCAGATGTTTGTCTCTGGTTCAGTGCTCTTTCCTAACTGGGTGTAGTTTCCAAAAATATCAACATGCAGACATAAATAGAAAATCATTAAACCGATTCACGCGAGTCACCAAAACGCAGACATGAAATTCAGGCCAAGGAGTTAGCAGGGTGATACAGAGCAAGGCAAGACAATACATGGAGAGAATTGAGAGAGCTCCCAATTATAAAGACGTTGGCACAGCTGCTGTAACTTCACCAGCACTATTAAGCACCTGTGCTGAGTGAATCAACTGCTCTGTATGCAGTATCCTATACACAGAGGGGACTGAACCCCATCTTACTCATGGACACTTTTGGGTTGCTTGTCTTTTTGGGCAGGTTTTGGTCAAACATTTAACAAAATAATGGCACATTAACTAAAGAAAGACAGACAGAAAGAAAATCTTTCACATATTAAACTCTAAACTAGCACATTTTATCCTTGAGTCGACCATAACATTGTAGATTTGATATTTAACAAGAAGTCACACAGTCAACTCCTGCATGATAAGCTCTTACACATTTATGAAGTCTGAACAGAAAATATTGAGAAGGTTTCAGCCTTTTTATAGGATTCAATAAAATGACTGGATTTGAGAACCACACTAACATCATTCATGTGTTATGGTGGAAGGGTGGAATCATGACGGGAGCAGATAGAAAAATATTCATCAAATAATAATCATCAAAACAACAGGAGTGTTATAGGAACCCCAGTCATGGGAATAATCATTCCCACTGGAAATTGAATAAGGCTCCTCTTCTAATCACAAGCAGATTGTGTTTCAGAAGAAGTGAAGTTCATACTTTTCTTCCTCATTAAAGTTTCACTATTTACAAGATAAATAAGTTCTATTCAATTCTGTCCTGTGATTAGTCTTATACAATTTCTTGACATCATCTTTGAACACATGAAAAACTGTCACATTTCTTTGAAGCCAAAAAGAAAAAATAAGTGAACAAACCAAGGAATGTCTGTTGTCTTCTCTTATCGCAAAGATTCATCTGCAGATCAGTCAGTTCCACGTCTGTGAGTGTGTCCACTGACATGCACAAATCAACCCCTGTGCACTGCTTGGATGAAGCCGGAGATGACACTTGACAGGCCATCACAGCCGTATCCCAAGTCTTCATCAACTGCTTAGTCATTATGCAGCAGTGCTCAACAAGATGGACAAAGTGTTACCGTGTGCAACAATGTCCAGCACCACAGACCAGCCTTGAAAACCTCTGAAAACCAGGAGATGTCAGGCAATATTCCCAGTACTGACCACCAGTCAGTCCAGTCGCAGGTCAGAGAAGAGTCAGTGTGCTGATATGCTCCCACGAGGCACTGTTGTTCTCTGTGATGAAGGACATGTGGGATCGCAGGAGAGAGACGTTGTTCTGCAAACTGTCCAGAATGATTGAAGTCAAACGTTGACTCACCAATGCTTGGAATGACTGTTTGAGGCGGCGAGAGTGGTTTGGCCTTCTGTAGAGTGGACCTTTTTTTAAATATATGTACAATTTCTTGGAAAGAAAAATCCCCATGAATAACTCTATAAAGCAAAGTGAATCAGGTTCTGTGTCTTCAAGAGTGTAGATATGATGAACAACAACAAAACTCCATCAAGTCCACTTGCCTAACTCCACACTTTTGAAGAGAAAATCATAGACCTGACATACTGGTGTGGAAAATGGCTATGTAGTATGGATCATGGACAAATTATTGATCAAGTCACAAATGTTTCTGAACTGGTGAATTGAAGGTAAGATAAATCATATGGATACATTTGAGTTTCACTCCCTCACTTCTAAGTAATGCTGGTAAATCTGTAAAGACAAGCTCAGCCCAGCTGTAACAACCACATCGAGAGATTTGGTTGTAATTGTGAATTTGAGTTGGCAGATGTGAGATTAGTAAAACAAGTGGCATTTTGAGAATGCTCTCGGCTAAATTAGCACATGTGCATTAAAAGAAAATTCAAGTAAACTCTTTGGTTTGACATACCAGTCAGTGAAATTCAACATGAAACATCACCAACAAAGTCATACAACTGTAACACAAAGGAAATCACAAAGCAAAATCTGTCTTTGCTTTTCTTTAGGAAATGACTTGTCTTTATAAAGATATTGATTTGCCTTTATGAGCAACTGAATATGAAATGTAATAATGATCACAGTAAGAATCCTCCTGCTCTTCACTATTTGAACTTTTTGTAATTATGAACACATGATTATTGCCATTTCCCTTCCTCTCATGTGTCAGTGAACGTGGATTGCCGTAGTGACAATGCTGACATGAAATTTAGCAAAGACCATCATTGGAAAGAAGGTAATATGTTTAAGTTATTGGATGGATGATTTCCATACGTCAGTAATGATATGTTTACAATAAGGTGCTTTGGAAAAAAACCCAAACACAAATCAATCAGTAAAGATGTCACAACCTCTGTTGTATATCAATGAGAACAGACAGATGACACATGTTTTACCTCTCTATTTCACAAAGTCATGTTCAGAAAACAAGGCCCCCCTGAAGAACCAGCTCACCTCCCCCGTCACTTTAACGTCACGGTGAATCAAAGGCTCCGACTTTCATGACCAGTCTTGACTTGCTAGCGTCCAAATTTGAGCGTGCCGGTGCGCTCGGCAATAGGGAAAGGACCACTGCTGGGACCCTCGCTTGGTCTAAGGGGGGGTGGAGGAGAGCAAGGCCGTGGCATTGATGCACCTATGCTGGCAGCAGAGGGAACAGCCGGCAGTGCCACTGTCTGTATCTGTCCCCTTTCACATGGTCCCAGGTCCTCCAAGCCCTGTGGGGGTCCCTCAAAGCCCATGTTAAGCCGCAGGGGCTGATGGGCCTGGCAGTAGTCTACGATAGGTTGTTCATAGCGGTAGAAGGTCAGTGCACCCATCTGGTGAGGGACCTGTTCAGACAGAGAGAGTGTGGGGATGGGTGAGGGGATTGTGCAGATAAGACAAAGAAAGACATCATTAGGTTTCAAACTGTCAAATCATATCATAACGTAGTTACACTAACTCTTAGTTTGTTTTTCTTTTTCATTCGTTTCCATGTCTTGTCACCAATTCTCCTGTCATTTCAGATCCCGCCTTTCTTCCATGCCATGCAATCATCTCATTTCCCTCACCGGGTTGTCCCCACCCATCTCCTCACCTGCAGTCCATCTGCTCGTTAGTCCCTCAGTGTATATATACTATCCCATTTTCATTTGCTCCCTGTCAGATTGTCTTGTGTTTCTACTAAGAGTTCTTGTTCAGACCCTGTCTTGTCTTGTTTTGCCTTTCTTTGACTTCAGGTTCCTGCCTGCTTCTTGTTGGATTAGTTTGCCTGATTGTGACTGATCTCTGGGTTTTGACTCTGACCCTAGCCATCCCTTGGCAGACCCTAGCCATCCCTTGGCACCTGAATTTAAACTGCTCCCATCCAGACGCAGATTTCATGTGCCAAGATGCAGGACCAACAGATTTAAAAATACCTGGGTTCCAGTGGCCATTGGCCTTCTTAACAATTGACAGCACTGTGGTCACTTTAAATCCTGTTTCTTCCAGGATGGCATGGTTGCACTTTATTGGTTGTTTTATCTATTTTATCTATTTTATTAACTATTGTTAACTGTTCTGTGTATGTATTTTATTGCTATTTCTATTATTAGCGTATGTTGTGTCACTGTTGTACTTGTTTTTTACTGTTGTCTTATGCTGCTGGCTGCACTACAAATTGCCCTCCGGGGACAATAAAGATCTCTTGACTTGACTCAGTAAACTTGCCCGCCTCCTTGTCGTGCTCTTGGGTTCTCCCTAACGTGACACTTTTAAACACTGAAAAAAATTCAAGCCACGTTTAATTTACAGTTTTTACACTGAAATGATTTCATTTGTATTCATTTATAAACACAGCTGTGTGGTGTGAGTGTAGGTCTGGCTTTTAATTGTGTTTCACCTCAAATGAACACAAACAGGATTATAAGAATATTAGCAACATCATATTATACACATTTTTACAGTGCACTGTATTTGTCACATGTTTAATTGTGCCTGTGACTCCACAGCTCATCACATGGTGACCACCTGAGCCTCCAGCTGCACCAAAACCAAACATGTGCCACCAAACAAATGTGACAAATGCATTTTTGTCTGTATTTTGTAAAGATGTGAGAAGCATTTCAAAGTAAAAGTCCTCTTCCTACCCAGGAGTCGTGCTGTAATATTTACTGTGACTGTGGAATAAATGAAGAGGATTTCAATGACACAAAACCAAATGTATCTTATCATACAATAGTTGCTCTGTGTAGCTCAGTATGTTACTTGTGTCACATCTGGCCATGTGTTTGACCTTTCACCCACAACCCTTAACACAAGGCCAAACAGATGAGACTCCATCTAATCTTGCCAAACTGAAAACATCTCTTTTCAACTCAGAAAAATAGGCCATGGAAACAGCAGAGTGAGATGGGAGCTGACCTGGATTAAACTGTGTGACAGCTCGTCTGATCTGTTCACACACACAACAAACAGCAGGAGCTACAGCATGAAGACATGAATAATACAAACACCTGAATCTGAAAGAGAGCAAGTGTCACAGCTGTCGTTCAAGTCCACTGTAAACATATGATGTTCAACTGTTACCAGGTTTTACAGAAACTGTTACTTTAAAGAGAGGACCATTTAAACGCACACATATATGTAAACATACGTAAGATTTTGCATTGCATTATTCAGATTTTGAGATAATCAATCTTTAAGACACTGTTTATTTGTGAAGAAAACTCAAAACTGCTGCAGGGTTCAACACCTCAAAGAAGAACATACTGACTCTACCAGGTAAAACAAGGTCCAGGGGCTGTAGTAAGAAATCAAGTATATCTGAGAAAGTGTTACCGAGTTCATCCTAACGATAAACCAGGATAAGAAGGCATGACTTGGTCGGACAGGGCCACACGGTTGGTGCAGTGGTTAGCTCTCTTGCCTTTGCAGCAAGAAGACCCGGGTTCAATCCTTGGTTGGAACAATGGAACAAGGGCCTCTGCATAGAGTTATTACTCCCCAAAATACAATATGGGGATTAGGTAAATTGGGCACTCTAAATTGACTGTGCGAGTGAATGGTTGTTTGTCTCTATGTGTGTGGCCCTGTGATGGACTGGTGAACTGTCCAGGGTGTCACATCAGGTGTAAGGTGTAACTTGACGTGCACGTTTACAACATACAAAGGAGCAAAAGATCATAATAGAATGGAGAGGTAAATTTGCTACATAAAAAATGATTGAACTGCTATAAATACAATGAGACAAAAAGCTGTCTGAATGAAGTAACCCAATGTAAATACTTACAGAGAGCTTTTGAGCAAACTCATATACGCTCCACCCCAACTCTTACCCAAAATAACCATATCAGTAAAACTGAAGTTTAATAATACCCTAAATAAATAAATAAATAAATGAAAAATAAAGGAGTGTACAGTGGAAACTCTGAATAAAGTCACACTTTGCTGCACTCTCCAAACTGTGTATTTACCAAAGAAGGCAATGACCAATATATTCATTAACTTCCCCGACCACAGAATTCTACAAGATTACCAGAAAACCACAAGTTTTCATAAGGGAAAGGCCCTTACTCAACCTGGGATTTGAACATGTAAGCCTCTATGACACTGTGACAGGACATTTGAAAAAGCTCCAGACTCTTGGTGTCTGATGTACACCCATGCACTTTCAGAAGCACTGGCTTCCTTCTGTCTCCAAAAAAACAAAACTCCATTCACAGAGCCAGTCACACTCCAAGTGTGACTGGCTCATTACATTACTGGCACTCAGAGGATTACTCCTGTCATTTAGATACTAAACCCTTCACTGGTCCTGCCGCTGCACTCTGACCATCACCGTCACAGACCTCCACCGCTGCTTCCTGTCCACATCCAACAGTTTCATTTACAACATTAACTCTTGACCATTTCATAAATCTGGCCATGTGCACATTGTGTTCATACAAACACGCACACATGCATACACACTCACACACACACCTTTCTTGTTTATGTCTGCCCATGAATATATTAGATTCACTGAATTCAAAAGCAATGGTAATGGTAATTGCTGCTCATGGTAAAACTAGACAACGTTCAGCAGAGCAGATGCAGACGCTCTCCTCATGCATTCATTAACATGATCGATACAACGCATGTTATTGGTCTGCTGTTACTTGAAATTGCACTTTTGTATACTCCTGTAATAAAGTCATAAACCCCAAATGCCACCAAAATAAAACATACATTTTCTGATAATTCATCAAGTTGAAAGGTGCAGCATGTTTCTCAGCATCACAATATTATAAATGCACGCTGAAGAGTCAGTTGACTGTGAAGCCAGCCAAATATGTAAATAGATAACATCTGGACAGACAAACAGAAATAGAAAAGCTACCTTTCCAGCATTTTTACAAATTGCATATTTTTGTACTGATAAACTAAGTACAAGCAGAGCTCCTGCAGCAGGTACCTCCCGGCAGGCTTCAGTCCAGAGGCACTGCCTCTGCACTGTGCCTCTCGACTGAATGATGTACACATCATTTACATATCCACACTAACTTTATGAGGCAAAATGAGTAAATGTAACTATTCATTGGTGCTTCCACTGACTGTAGTATTTCAGAAAGACCACTTGTGATGTATTGTCTTTATCATGACATTTGTCACATTGCTGAGATAGAGATGGTGCTGGTACAGGTTGTGCCTTATTTACATTTCATCAGTGATATAAGCTGCACCAACCGCAAGGTGGAGCACAGGAAACAGCAAATGTAATACTGGTTCATGTTGTGTCTTCATGTGCCAGGTAACCACAGTTCTGAATGATGCATTTCAGTTTAAGATAGCAGATCCTAGAAGACAGTGGTACAAGCTCCATCACCTCAAACATTCATATCTCCACATTAATTACAAGTTTAAAGTTAACACTGAGCAGTAACTAAAACCATGGATTATTGTTGGAAAGGTTGTCTCTTCATCTGGACATCACCAACAATTCCCATGTGTAATTGTTTTTGTATTCTTTAGCATACATGTGTTTGAATATTCTGGTATTAAATAACAAAGCACAGGTTACCAAGAACAATTCATGAATTATTCCTGTCTTTGTCTAAAGACATTTATCCCATAATGTATTTTAGTGCATGCATAGTTAAAGGAGACGGTGGTGCATATGTGATGTTAAGCTTCAGTGTCTATGCTGTTGGAATTGTTTAGCAATAAATGTCACAGTCAGCCCAAACATGATGTTTTCAGGAGAGCAGTGAACACATGTGAAGATAAACACAGAGACGTGTCCTAGCAGGAAGCTTCTCTTCTCCAGGTGCTTCTGTTCTCCGTCCCATTGTAACAGCACGAGTAGTGTGTCTAAGTAATGAGCACGACCCAACATAAATGCTGTGTAGCCAACTTGGCTCTTCACTGATAGTGTCAGTCTCACTTTAATCAGGATATTGGGAGGAGTGAGATTGGGAAAGCAGGTTGAGGCTTCTTAAGTCCCGAGCTGGACAGAAGCCAGAACTCATGTGCAGACCTCCTGATCTCCTTTGTCATGCATTACCTCAACATGCTTTTTTTACAGAGCTGGATATTCACTGAACAAACCACACATTACATGTCAAACCACGTCTGCCCTTCGTGGTTAGTCATTGTCTCTTATCTTTTGACTTCCTTCACATGTTATACCCTTGATTTTAGTCAATAACACTTTTAACTAAGGTGACTGATGTGCTTCTGATCATACCATCAAACCCAGAGGTAGATGAAACATCTTGATTGAACCAGTGATGTGACATTTCAACTGAAGGTTAGATGTAGAATTTGAATACGGAGGAAAATGGTATGTTGAAGATGATAGATTTTTTTTGAACTGTATCACAATTATCTAATATTTTATATCTGATAAAAAATTACAAAACAGTTACAAAAAATAATTGTTATTTTTTATGCACTGCTAGCGTTTTTGTTTAGGTGCAAACACATGCATAGAAAATAATTTGAGGCAGCATCACATACAAATTGAATGAAAGCAATAACAACTTCTTATTTGCCAGTAATTATGATGGATTGTGGCGTGCAGAATTAATAAGGAGGCGTATGTTTTCATTTGAAAAGGTAATTAGCTGCTGGGCTTAAGTAATTGTAGGAAAAAGCAGGTCATTTCAGAAAGTCCCTGGGGGCAGTTTTTTCAAAACCTTGCAGCAGAACAAATCCCTCAAGTGAGAATGTTTTCACTGATAAACCCTGACCTGACTGTTCCTGCGAGGTGAGAATGTCTCCAGTCTGAATTTCAATAAGAAGTAGCGCAAATAGAACAGAGACATGTCTTCTACAAGCAAATAACCTTAATGATCACCTTGCCTTTATTTGACAAGAAGTGCAGAACTTGTGCCTGTTTTCACCCGTTTATCTGCTTCAGCAGAAGAGGAAGAAGGAAGAAAAGAAGACGTAATTTCTTGTCAACACTATGTTGTTCATTTAATCTCCTGCATTGCTCAGCCACTAAAATAGGAATGGAACAGAATCATCTTAAGTTGTTGCATGTTACTGTTACATGATTCTCTACCATACTGCTGCTACATGTGAAGCTACTGAAGAAATCCTTTTTTTTTTCAAATTCTCTTCATGTCTTCAGTCATCGATGAGAAGAAGCTGGTGTCTTTAGCCCTCACTTTGATTTGATAAAGATAACCACATATGATTTATTAATATTTTTATCTGTCACAAATTGTTAGGGATGTCCCGATCTGATATCGATATTGGTCCAATATCAGCCAAAAAACAAGTATCGGATTATATCGGATTAAATCTCCAACACAACAGTCCATTCCGCTCCAGCACTTCTATCCAGCAGCGCCTGTTGTGATCATGTGGGCTCTGCATGTTGGATGCATGTAGATCACATGATCACAACAACAGTGTATGTGTGCTACTGATATTTCAATTCAATTCAATTCAATTTTATTTGTATAGCGCCAAATCATAACAGAGAGAGCAGAGAACCCCAACAGTTCACACAATGAGCAAACACTAGGCATCAGTGGAGAGAAAAAACTCCCTCTTAACAGAAGAAGAAATCTCTGACAGAACCAGGCTCAGAGATGTGCAGTCATCTGCCTCGACTGGTTGGGGTTAAAGGAAAATTGGGGACAGAGGAGCAGTGGGGGACAGAAAATGGAGGGACAGAGGGATGAGACAGAAGAGAGAGAGAGACCAGGAGCAGATACACAACAACTGTATCAAGTTACAAGTTTACAAGTTTACAAGACTTTTAATTATAGCACAATAATAATGGTGATGATATGTATGATATGGATAGCCTCGAAAACTGGACCTGGATCCTGCAACCTGCAAGATGAGAATACAGAGAGAGCGAGAGGGAAGGAAGGAAGGAAGGACACAAACTAGGGAGAGAAAGAGACAATGGCATATAAAAAGTCATATTCATACCCTGACTGTGAGAGAGTGAATGTGCGTGCACCACAGGAAAATCCCCCAGCAGTCTAGGTCTAGAGCAGCATAACTAAGAGATGGTCCAGGTTTCCCTGAACCAGCTCTAACTATAAGCTTTATCAAAAAGGAAAGTTTTAAGTCTAACTTTAAATACAGAGAGAGTGTTTGCCTCCCGAACTGTTATTGGAAGCTGGTTCCACAGGAGAGGAGGAACCTGGTAACTGAAGGCTCTGCCTCCCATTCTGCTCTTAAAGACTCTGGGAACCACAAGTACACTTGTATTTTGTGACCTAAGTAGAGATGTTCCGATACCATTTTTTCCCTCCCGATACAGATTCCGATACTTGTGCTGTGGGTATCGGCCAATACAGAGTACCGATATCGATACCAGTGTGTAATATATATCATACTACGCCTGCATGACTGTGATACGATTATCATCATCGAATCCTTTACCGTATCAGTCACGGGTGTAAGACAGTGATATAATCTGGATGAGGAGATGAGAAAATCAGCAAAACGGAGTGTATTTAAGTATGTAGAGATGACCATTAATCGATACAGAATGACCCAGGAAGAAAGTATGACAAAGGTCACCGTGTGGAGACAGCAGTGGAAGCAAATATACCCAAACAACAGCTGACATACATGGAGTCTGATTGACTGTCTAGAGCTAGACTGCATCTCTGAGTGCTACCTGATGCTGAATCATGTTTTTGTCAAAATGTCCTAAGAAAAAAGAAAAATTATGTGTTGTACGATGAAAATATGTATTCTGTGGGTAATGGGGGCGGGACCAGATAAGCTTTTGCCTCTCCCGCTTTCCCTTTCAATTATGTGTATTGTGTACACTACACTTGTGATGATGTGTGATGATGAGTGATCTAACTGACATGACCGAAATAAACATATAAATAAATAAATCATAGGTGGTAAGGTTTGGCTCAGGTATAACCCTCTGTAAAACATGAACAAATACAGCAAATGGACATCATTTATTTTTACCAGTGATATGTTATTTCGTTTTTCAGTTTGTATGTTTGTTTTGACTCTGATCCAAACACCGCAGCACTGGCAGAGCTTCATGTTTCCATGACGACTGAAAGGAAAAGGACGCGTGTGACGTAATTTTTACATGACTCCAGATTGTTAAATTTGAGTCTCTGAAGTAACGCTAAACTTTAAAAACAGAGGCATACATACGCAGGACACAGGTACGCTGGTTAGGTGTCGCGCTGCTCTTTTCGTTTAATAAACGGGCCACTCTAGTTTGACTGTAGGCGCGGAGCTAGCACAGCTAACAACGCTAATGGCGGTAACTGGTAAATACTACCAAACCGCTGACATGATGAGCTAACGTTAGCTCCTTGTCTTCAGGTGTTGGGTAATAAGTTCTTCTTCACACCTCTAAAACAGCACAGCGCAACTGTTTCAAGAGTGGCGAAGAGGAACGGTGTCAGAGCTCCGTTAGCTCTGACACCGTTCCTGTAATAAATTACGTGGTATCGGATAGGTGCATGGACTCCAGTACTCGCCGATACCGATGCCCACATTTTCGGCAGTATCGGAGGCATTTCTGATTCTGATACCGGTATCAGAACAACTCTAGACCTAAGTGGTCTGTTAGGGTGATAAGGTAAGACTAGGTCTTTCAGGTATGAAGATCATTAAGTGCTTTGTACGTGAGGAGGAGGATTTTAAATTGAATTCTAAACTGTACGGGGAGCCAATGTAGAGAAGCTAACACTGGAGTTATATGGTCTCTCTTTCTAGTTCCTGTCAGAACTCGTGCTGCAGTATTTTGAATGAACTGAAGGGTTCGAACAGACTTGTTGGAACATCCTGATAATAAGGAGTTACAGTAATCTAATCTAGATGTAACAAAAGCATGAACTAGTTTTTCAGCATCCTGTAAAGACAGAATGTTTCTAATTTTCATAATGTTCCGCAGGTGGAAGAAGGCTGTTCTAGAAATGAGTTTTATGTATGAATCAAATGACATTTCCTGGTCAAAAGTAACTCCAAGGTTCCTCACAGTGGAACTGGAAGCCGTGGTGATGTCATCTAAAGTGACAATGTGATCAGAAAGTTTTTCTCTGAGGTGTTTAGGGCCGAGTATAATGACCTCAGTTTTTTTCTGAGTTTAAAAGTAGAACGTTACAGGTCATCCAGGACTTAATGTCTCTGAGACATTCCTGGAGTTGAACAACCTGATTTATTTCATCCGGCGTCATTGATAAATATAGCTGTGTGTCATCTGCATAACAATGACAGTGTATGTTGTGCTTCCTAATAATGTTCCCTAGAGGAAGCATATATAAGGTAAAAAGTATAGGCCCAAGCACTGAGCCTTGTGGAACTCCACAATTAACTTTTGTTTGTAGTGAGGCTTTGTCATTAACAAACTGGAATATATCAGATTAGTATGATTTAAACCAGCAGAGGGCAGCACCTGTGATCCCAAGACTCTGCTCCAATCTCTGCAGTAGAATATTATGATCAATGGTGTCAAATGCAGCACTAAGATCTAACAGGACAAGTAAAGAAACTAGACCATTATCTGACGCCAAGAGAAGATCGTTACTAACTTTAACTAGTGCTGTTTCTGTGCTATGGTTTAATCTAAAACCTGACTGAAAATCTTCAAACAGGCCATTAATGTGCAAATATTCACATAATTGATTAGCAACTGCCTTTTCTAAGATTTTAGAAACAAAGGGAAGATTAGATATAGGTCGGTAATTAGCTAAAATTGCTTTTTTGAGAAGGGGTTTAATAACTGCTATTTTAAACGTATGGGGCACATTTCCAGTTAATAAGGATAAATTAATTTGAGTCTAATTTGAGCTGTTAATTAAAGGAAACACATCTTTAAACAGTTTGGTGGGGATAGGATCCAACTGACAGGTTGATGGCTTGGATGATGAAACTAAAGATGTTAACTCAGGGAGATCTATAGGGGAGAAACTGTCTAACTGTGCACCTGGTGCTTCTAAAGCTCTTGTGCTAGAAGATGAGTCAGTCCCAATATGAGGGAGGAGATGATCCATTTTTTCTCTAATTGATGTCATTTTATTCACAAAGTTCATAAAGTCATCACTGCTCAGTGTTAAAGGAATAGATGGTTCAGTGGAGCTGTGGCTCTGTGTCAGCCTGGCGACAGTGCTGACCTGTGATTATTCTTATTTTCTTCAGTTAAAGAAGAATAATAGGCAGCTCTAGCTTTGTGTAGGGCTTTTTTGTAAGCTACAAAACCATCTTTCCAGGCTATATAAAATTCCTCTAGGTTATTGGAACGCCATTTCCTTTCTAACCTACGTAACGCCTGTTTAAGAGCATGAGTATTGGATTTAAACTATGGTGTTCGTCTCATCTGATTCACCACTTTCTTTTTCAGAGGGGCAACACAATCTAATGTAGTAAGTTATCATAAGTTAAAACAAGATCGAGGGTGTGACTAAGGCAATGAGTTGGTTTATTAACGTGTTGAATAAAACCTATTGATTCCAACAGCCAGTTGAATGCGCAGCTAAGACTATCACGGTCAACATCTACATGGATGTTGAAATCCCCTACAATTATGATTTTATCTGTCTTAAGCACTAACTCAGATAAGAACTCAAAGAACTCTGATAGGAACTCTGAATAAGGTGCAGGTGGACGATAAACTGTGACTATAATAATTGGTTTCTGTGATTTCCAACTAGGATGAGATAGATTAAGAATAAGGCTTTCAAACGATGAATATCCTGGTTTGGGTTTGATATTGATTATTAATCTAGTATTAAAAATGGCTGCTACACCTTCTCTGACTGAGCTTCTAAGAATATGGGTATCAGCATGAGTGGGTGGAGTTGACTCATTTAGACTAACGTAATCGTCTTCATGTAACCAAGTTTCAGTTACACAGAATAAATAAAAAATAATTGTCAGAAATTAGATCATTTATTAAAACAGATTTTGAGGAGAGAGACCTAATATTTAATAGTCCACATTTGAAAGTGGTATTATTTGACTCTATTTTATTGTTGGTATTAATCTTTATTAAGTTAGAATGTCTAACTCCTCTTCTGTTTGTTATTGATTTATTTACTTTAGTTTTTATGGGACACACGGTGGTGTAGTGGTTAGCACTCTCGCCTTGCAACGTGAAGACCCTGTTGGAACAAGGGCCTTTCTGCATGGAGTTTGCGTGTTCTCCCCGTGTGTGTGTGGGTTCTCTCCGGGTTCTCTGGCTTCCTCCCACAGTCCAAAAACATGCAATGTGGGGATTAGGTGAATTGGACACTCTAAATTGACCAAAGGAGTGAGTGTGAGAGTGAATGGTTGTTTGTCTCTAGCTGTGTGTGGCCCTGCGATGGACTGGCGAACTGTCCAGGGTGTACCCCGCCTATCGCCCGATGTAGCTGAGATTGGCAGCTATTGGCAGAGATTGAATAATAACTTTACTGAATTTACGGTTATCTGTAGCCAGCAGTTTCAGATAAGACTCTATGTCGCCCGCTCTGGCCCCGGGAAAACACCTGACTGTGGTCGCTGTCGTCGCTATTTTCACGTTCCTCAGGATGGAGTCACCAATTACCAGAGTTGGTTTCTCAGTCTGTGTGGTGCTGAGAGGGGAAAACTCTTAGGCTTAACACTACAGTCACCCAGCTGCCCTGTTTGCCTCCCGGCTGCACAGGAGCTGCTGAGGGAGCTAATGCTATGTGGTCCGCACCGACTACAGGAGACTGGCTAACTTATTTAGCTTCTATGGTGCGGAGCCGAATTTCTACTTCACTAAGCCTCGCCTCCACCCTAGCCAGTAAGCTAAATTTTTTACAAGTACTTTCATCGCTAAAGGAGGCAGAGGAGACATTTTTCTTTAACCTCTGAAATCAGAGGCTACGAAGCCGCACAGTGAGCACGCGCTAGCCATTAGCACCATACTAGCTCATCCTGAGGCGAGCTGCTAAAACAACATTATTTTTCCGTTTGTTAATTATACCCCAAAACCAGCCATGCTAAGATCTTTGTGTGTTTTAAATGTGTCCTGAAGCTCCACACAAGGAGCTAAGTACACTTATCCACAAAATTCTGGCTCAATCCTTGTTAAACTCAAACACAAATGAGACAGGAAGTTTTAGTCTTTTTTTTTTAGAGAGAATATGTTCCTAAAACACATTTCTTCTTCTGTTTATATATTTACTGTTTGTTGTATTAGAGACAAAAGTGCTTGCTTGTGTGCACATCTTGGCTAATAAAGTTTATTCTGTGGTGTTTAGTTGGTGGTAGTTTCAATCATTGTTCACTTGCCTGTGATGACCAGATACCAGTGAACCTATAAACCATACAATACATACATTGTTTATTTATGGTTGATGTTCTAAGGCTGCGCCTTTTCTTTCCACCCCTGTTCAGGTGAATACTGATCGCTCTTGTTAATTTGTACTGCTAATTACTGATGTCTCACTAACTGTCATTCTGAGAGGTAGACGTGCATTTTCTTGAGCATATACATCCCAATATTCAGAGTATTTTAACCAGTGACAACAACAAAAAAATTCTTTAAATTCTTTAAAAGGCCACTACACTGCCTCTCTTATAGTATATTGTGTTGTTCTGCACATAAGAATATGTCCTGCTGTAATCAGAAAAGAGAAGAGTGAGGCCTCAGTGATGTTTAAAGAGCTGCTCCTTCACGTGTGTGTGAGTGTAGATGTGAAAGCAACCTGATGCCTCACTCATTTTTACTGCGCTCTCTGTGGGGTCATTGTAGCTCCTTCCTTACATTTAAAGTCCTGTCAGTCTGACAGAGATAAATGAGAGTCTATAACTGAATTAGTGAGAGGAGAAGGTGCCAAGAACTACCGTCCTCTACTGATGCTAAGTGGTCTGATTGTGTGGTCAAGTCCTGGGCATTCAAATCACTGTTTCCATGGTAATTCCTCCAGAAACACAGTAAAGGCTTTTTTTAGTTACTTATTCATTGACTGTATTTTTGATTCCTTCCCGGAGTGTTTTGGCAGTGATGCTGAATATGAACATTATTAGAAATATGACCTCAGACGTTATCTTACGGGCTGAAATCATTGTCCATATTACACTGTTTATGACTGTTCATAACAAGGCTAGCACATGTTTCATTTTTCACATATCAAATATTTTATTTTTATTAATATTTTGGCAGCAGTTGCCTTATTATAAATAGTTATAGCATTGGTTCCGGAAGGTTTTGCATCCTTTACTGTATTTACTGTAGAGCCACAACCATTGCTTTTTGGACTGCAGTATTTCATTCACTCTTGCAGAGATTACAACAACATGGTCATAATAAACGGACTAAGCAAGACAAACAGTAATCATAATAATGTTTTAAAATGGAAAGATGTGGAATACAGAGGGAATGCAGAAAATTATGCAGAAGATATTTAGGTTTATGAGTTTTGAATTCACACAGCATGTAGCGGCATGTGCTGTGTGTGTATGTTTTGTTTTATTACAACACTGCTGTTGTACACACAAAGAGGTAAGTTGTGCTGTTTTTTTAAGGGGGTGAAAGGAGTGGTGAGGTTTACTGATGACAACATCAACATACGGAAGTGCCGATTCGCTTCGCAGAGCCCAGGAAAACAATAAAACCCTATTTTCTCAGCAGTGGCTGAACTGTTTGTTCTGAAAATTCATAAACAGGGTTTCATAAACAAGGTAATGATGCAGATACACACACAAACACAACGTTAATTGGAGCTTCCGGTCTATGTCGCCTTTAAGCTCATGACTGAATGATGACGATGAACTTGTGTGAAACTGTGTAGACCGACGCTGACACTACAATAAAAAGCACTGGAAAATCACCACAGTGTTTCAAAATACACTGCTACTACACTGCAATACAATACATGAAGTAGTATGTGACAAATAAATACCACTGATACAGCATTAGGTTGCTGCTACAGTTAGAATGAATGGAGCGAATGGAAAAATGATTTCTTCTGTGTTTGGTCCTGTCACCAAACACCAGTCACATCTCATTATTAAAAATCCTACCATGCAATGGCATCATCCACATAATCTTAAGTTTATAGTCTAAAGTTCTTGGTTGATCATTTGTTGATGTAACTCTAACCCTAACATACCAACAGACGATGCAAAAAAGTACAATCAATAAATGAGATGAATATAATAAGCAGATGGTAACAATGTTCACAAGTGACTGATCACCAGAGAAAATGGTTTGCTCAAATTTGAATAATCTACCATGATAACAACTGCAATGGTACATCTCACTGCTACACACGGATGAGCTTCCTCTGAAACTGCAGGTGACATTACTGTTTATCGGCTCATGAAACTTTTGTTTGGTAGCACCATGACAGCGTTTGTTACTGTATTGGTTTAGCCGACACCCTGCTGATAAAGAACCTCCCACTCTGCTCTGCAATACACAAATCAACACAAACACAAATCAATTGGAACTCTGCGTGAGAACCAATCAGCACGACAAATCCTTAATGGAGTGTGTGGCAGCAGATTCCACACTCAGGGCAAATCCTGCTCCACACCAGCTCTCAACTTCAACTCTACAGTTGTACATTAATAATGGAACAGATCTGTTTCCACTGAGACAGAAAAGTGCAAAACATGGTTATCACCAAATAGGATGCACCTGCTAATGTCTATAATTTTAAGACTGGTGGCAGTCCAGTGTGTTTGTACCACTGGATACACAAGAGACACACAGGCATACACACCTGGATACACATAAGACACACAAGCATACACCAGCATGAAGGTGATGTCCACAACCGAGGAAAAGGAAGAGCAGGCTGCAACTCCTCTCAATGTTCTTTCAAAAGCCACACCCCCACAATCTGAACGAGCACGTGTTGGACATTCATGACTTGAGGGGACATTGCATTGACTTACATTCATTTCCTGGAGACTTACTGTAACCTTAACCACAATTACTACTGGCCTAATCATTACCCTACCCCTAACCTCAACCTAACCTTAAAACATATCTAATCTAATAATGTTACTGTACAAACAACATTAGTAATACCCGCACACGCACACACACACACACACACACACGCACACACACACACCTCAACCACCCTAATCCTAACCCAGTGATGGAAAGTGCTGATCACACAGAGTCTGTTCAGATACTGTTGTTTTTTAGTATCACACAGGGTTGATGAGGCCACTACGTACAAAAATACAGCTAATATTACAACCAGTGTTTTGCTTTGAGGAAAATGTTACTGCACAGATGTGTAAAGGGAAATCAGTCAATACATAAAAATACTTTTTATCTATTTTGTTCACCATACATTTGTTCTCTTTGCCACATGAGTTTTTACAGCATAGGATCTCGCCTCATATAGAGCAAGATCTCCATCAGACATCCCCATGTTTCTGACTCTGTTTCACTCCCATTGTTGCACACGTATGTATTGTGGGGGTCCGACGAGTAAAAATGGCACGTCAACTCAGTGAGATGAAAGAAATTGTTCACTCTGAGTTGTCAGTGATTTTCCCGTCTTGCTTTTACCATCGAGGATGAGTAAAGAGTTCACCTTCCTTACATAAATTGGCTGAGAGATTAATATCTCCCCTGGCATTCTCTCTGGAGATGCCACTGGGAGCCTGGGCATCTGCTCTCTGGAGGGAGATGACAGGACTATTGTTAGGGGAAACAGTCGTCTTTTTCTCACTCTTTCTTTCTCCTTATGAAGCTTGTCAGAATGTGATGACAGCCACTTAAAAGGCAAAGGCCAAGGCTCACATCCCCCTATTTCACCTTATTCATTTCAGTATCTTTCCACTTTATCACATTCACAATCCCAAGAGACAGCCCATCCAAATCATAGTGGTAAAAATGTAAATTATGACAGACTGCAAGTATGACACTACGTTAGATTTAAAGATTTTCTCTCACTCTTTGTCACACCCCACCCCCCATCATCTTTAGGAAAAGTTCAACTGTATATATTGTGTGTATATATACAGATCAGATTAAAGCTGTACGACTGCGTTGTATGTATGTTTTAATCTCCCTGTGCGAAGGTGAATGCATGGTCGCAATGGTCGCAAGTTCGATTCCACCCCTCGCTGATTGTACTTAATTCCATTGTAAGTCGCTTTGGATAAAAGCGTCTGCTAAATGACATGTAATGTAATGTAATGTAATTCCATTGAAACCTTCACTTCAGTCTCACTTACATATAAGGAATAGCAAACTCTGGATTCCATAAATCTATTAAAGTTTAATTTTGTTAATATTTGGTTTCAGTACACTTCACCCAACTGAAAAGATATTAAATGTAATTAAATTAATTCAAATAGCACATGTTACTCTCATACCCTCACAGCAAACACACAGTAGCCAGTATGAGAGGGGACCACAGCACCTGTGACACAACATTGCAGCTGAATAATGCATCACACAAACAATGACATATATTATCATATCAATAGCACCACCAAATGGCAGAATCTCACAATATCAAATACTCAAGATCGAAACAACTGCGTGACAACAATAACAACAATGCACGACTCATAGCATGAACATCGCACACCCTGTATACAAAGCCACCACACACACACACACACACACACACACACACACACATACATATCTCCAGTTACGCATTACAGAAATTCCACTATAATTCAAACAACATGTAAACTACATAAAGAATAAAGATAAATTAGACTGACCGCTCACTTCTTGAAGAGGAATGACCCTCTGTGGTCCTTCATGTGCACAAATATGTGCGGCCCTTGCTTCAAATCAACCAAAGTGCTCTGGGTTCCTGAACTTCTGACCCTACTGCTAAAACTGAAGCGTGCGCTGTACATGTGCATGCACGCGCAGCAGTTCAGCAATACACAACACTGCAGGTGCTGGGAGGATATGTCGGCCGGGCCACACCAACCGGAAACAGAGGACGCGCAGCATCCAGCACAACCAACAATTCACATACAACTACACCATGTGTCTACAGTGGAAACTGCATTCATCAAATGAAAACTGAGGACGTTTCACTGGGGACGACGTTGAATTTATTATTAACTTGTGCTCCACGACATTTTTGACACAGGAACACATGAATACTTATAATCCTCCCCTGCACAGCAGCGCCCTCTGGTGGGTCACAGCCCTTAATGCAAGGACGCTACTACGAGTGAACAGTCAAGAAAACAGAAGTGTAGTCTTTGGGCTTATGGGTCATATGTAGGGACACAGGTGAACATTGTTAAACCATCATAACATAAAATGAATGTATGTTCAAAAATGCTCTTAAACAACATTTTAAAGGCAGCAGCTTATTACAATCATTTGATTTCAACATTACATTGAGATAAAAAGCAGGATCTAATATGATTTTAGGGTTAAGAAGGATAATCACTATTGGTTAAACCTGCAATGGTAAATATAGCAGGTTTAACTCCGCTCCAAAGACGCATGTCATATTATGACATGCATCTTTGGAACGGAGGAAGTGTATTCTCCGCTCCAAAAACACATAGGTTTATGATAACACCTCTTCATATCATGCCACGAAAAAGCAAACATTTTTAAAAGAGTCACACCTAAAGTAAGACAGTTATATAAGCAATGACAGACATGGCATTTCTGCGTGGGATGGAATGCTTGTGTTATTTCCTGCAACCTTTACCTCCCTCTGCACCTGGAGTTTACAACGACACTGTTTCCAGTTTCCAAGAATCAACCGACGGCTATGGTGTTGGTTTATTCATAAGATGATCAGGGGGAGGGAGGAGGGATGAAAGCGAGAACACAAGACATCAGACATCCCTAAATAGAAGGCATGAGAAAGTAAACAAAATCCTCTGCAATTTAACTATCAATCAGGTCAGCATGTCTCTGAGAGAGAGAGTCTAATTATGGGCCAAATGAACATTGACTGTTTTCTAATGGAATTATTCAGACAGCCTGTGTTTGTATATGCCACTTCCTCCATTTGTTATTCCCATTCATTAGAGCTACATATTACACGTTGGTGGTTTTCCTCACAGATAATTCTCAAAGAGAATCATATATGGATCATATTTGTTCCTCATTTCCAGATCCAACCCTGTCAATGGCCATTTTTCCTCACACATTTCTTTGGGGTTTTCAAACAGCCTGATACAGATAAGACCAGTAGCCAGACGATCAACACGAGACAGCTGTAAATGAGTTAATGACTGACGTGCTGCTGAAAAGAAATCAGCTGTTTGAAACAATAGCATTTGGCAGAATTCAGGGGGTGTTGGTGGGTGACAGTGACACACATCTGCCACCACATCATCACTGAAAAGTGTTCTTTAAGAGCAAAAGCAAGGAGAGAGCGAGTGATGGAGCAACAGCATGTTGTGCATGAATAAAAAAAACACTTGGGCCTCATTGATCTACTGTTTTTACAGTCACTTAATCTCAGTTATTTCAGTCATTTAACTTAAGTTGTATTCATCATGCTCCACTAAACATAGCTCTTCCAGTTGCAGCTCAACAGCTCTGGATTTTGTATTTGCGCTGAAGAGACTTCACCAGGAGGGACTCACAATCCTCTTTTGGAGTCAGTGAAGCTGGTGTAAGTCGTCATTAAAGTTGTATAGATCCTCTTGTCTGCCAAGACAATAACTTATGACATCTGTCTTTGTGTGTCATGTTGGCTGTCAGGAGCAGTTAACAGCTGGTTCTTGTGGTAATTACTTAGAAAATGGATTACTGGGGATTTTTGATGCCACATTGTTTGCTGTGAATTGGTAGAAAGATTAGAATAGATTATGAATAGAAAATTGACACCGTCAGCTTTGTGATTAAATATTAAACATTAGTTCCTTGCATACCAGAGTTTTGTATCTGAACATATAGTGTGTTGTTTGTTCTGTTGCTTTATTATGAGATAGAAGAGAAACATGATTTACCAGAAACAGATAAAACAATACAGCAAGCGTCATTGCATACTGGTGACATTGAGAGCTGTTTGGTCTCAAGTGAAGAAAGGACAATTCTGTTTACAGCAACGGGTGGAAGAAGAAAATATACATAGAAAACAAAGAAGGTGAAATTGTTACTTCAACTTGTTACTATCAGGGTATCAATACCTTCCGGTTAATTCAAAATGCTGCAGCACAAGTTCTGACAAGAACAATTTAAAGTCCTTATTCTGGCTGTAACGTCTTGGTCGACTGGTCCATTTATGAGGCAACTCAAATTCTGATAAGTTGACTTGTTGCCTTGTTCATTTCATACAGTCTATGGTTAATTTGATTTCACCTGGAGGAATGTACCAAGTGCTAATGGGGGTGTTTTCAGAGCACCCCTGTTCCACAGGTAACAGCGTGTCTTCAGAGAACACCCCCCTTGTTTTCAGTATTTTGGATTAACACAACCCACAAGAGACAGAAAGATTAAAGAACGTGGTTTTATTTAATGTTGAGCTACAGTCAGTTGTCCTCTAACATGTCACAAACGTCACAGTGTGGCAGCATTTTACAAAAATAGATGCTGATAAAAAAGTCAAATGCAAAGTTTGCCAGCAACAGTTTTCATATCACAGCTCGACTACAAACATATTAGGGCTGGCCAATATGGACTAAAAGTCATATCTTGATATTTTTTAGCTGAATAATACTCGATATATATATATGGATATTTTTTTTGTGATGTACAGTAATTGGGGTTTCCCCCAAAGCATTATAGCATATTAAATCAAATGTTTTCCAGAGGCAGACCCTTTAAAAAACTGTCCATTATAAATTTAAGTCACATGCCAAAGGTCAGAGGTCAATGAAATAAAAAATCTCTTTCCTGCATGACAATAATATACAGTAATTAATTCAAAAACACAATACTGTTACAATGTTAACACAAATAAAAACGGAACAAACATGACTAATACAATAAAAATTGTAACTGTGAAAATGAATGCTTAATTGGGTTTGAACAATTTTCTCAATTATTTCACATAGATATTTAACACAGCTTGTTGATATGATAATTAAATAATGTCTTTTATTTTATTATCAATATTGACAACTTCGGGCTTCCATATGCCCAAAGGTGACTGACAGTAATAGAAAATAAGTCAAAACTCTGTAGTGTGTGAACTATGAACCAGCTAGTTCCCGCCTTCTCAGCATGAGCTGAACAATTAATCTAACACACCAGGAGAGGTGGGACTTAAGGCAGAACAGCCAATCATCAGATGGTCACACTCAAAGCCAGTGTCATGTTTGAGGCATGGATGGTAAGAAATGGAGAGAATGTAATAAGGCAAAACTGAGGAAAAAGTGTGGCTGTTAAAACATCCACCTCTCCCACGGGTGTGACGCCCCGGTGTGTGTGTGTGTGTAGGGACGCAGGGAGAGGAGAGGAGAAATAGCTGCAAACTTGCAGCCCATGTATTGTCATTTTAAGCGTTATTGTCCGGTGTTATATCTCGTTTAGAAATATATCGATATATATTCAAATATCGAGATCGCCCAGCCCTAAAACATATCATATAAAAACTAACTTGTCTTTGTTATGTTGCTCTGCTGTTTTGAGTACATGATCATATCAGAATTAGCTTATTTCATGTATTATTCTAATAATCATTGATTTGTTTTATAACTGCAGACGCACTCGCACGCAACAACGGCAGCAGCCTGTTTGTGTCTGAGCTGCGAATCTGAGCTCCTATGTTCAGTGTCTGTGTGCGTGGACATGCACAGAGACAAATCATCTAAATATTCCTCAACAGTTGATATCATGCTGATATCAACATAGTATAGTATAGTATATCTTCGGAAATCATGCGCTATGATATTGCAGATGCACAAGATGCAAAACACTTTCAGAGCCGTTGTCTTTCCTTCCCCTCTCACTCTCTCTCTCTCTGTCCTCATATTGCAGGCTGCAGGATCCAGATCCAGTTTTGAGGCTGTTATTATTGTTATTAGCAGTAGTAGTGTTATCATTATTATTATGCTATAATCAAAGTTGATATCAGCATAGTTTTTATCAACAATCTCTGCTGCTGTGTGTATAAATGAAATTGTATAATGTCATAACCGATTCAGTCAACTGTGATATATTTGCTCACCCTAAATTGTCCAACTTAATGAAACAACCTATGGCAATATCATTTGTAGAAATGCAATGACTGTATAAGCTTATGATAATGATAATTACACAAAATACACAGATAATTAAATTGCTAGCTCTATGTGAAAAAAAAGAAGAAGCTAATTGACTGGAATACAAATCATTCTGCCTCCCCTGGAAATAACTAAGGACTGTCACATCCATGAAGACAAATGAACATAGTGATGCTGTTGTGGCCCCAGCTGCACATTGTGTCTTTTGTCTAAGAATCTGCAGCTTCTTAGCTCCTGAACTCTCCACGTCTGTCCTTCTCCAGGTCTGTATGTCTCATTTTAGCACTTGTCAGTGAGACTTGTCAGTGAGATCTTCTTCCCTCTGGCAGGCGTTACAGAACACTGTACACCAAAACTGCTAGACCCAAGAACAGTTTTTCCCCCAGGCCGTCACACTAATGAATACTTGATCAGTTTATTTATTCACTATTTTGCACCTTATCTTTTATATACATAAATAAAAATATAAAAAAATAGACCGGACCTCTAGACACCTTATTTATTCACTTTGAACTAAACTCTTTTTAAATTATTGTTCTTGTTGTCCTTTCTTCTTTCAAGTTGTTAAGTTATGTTGATGTTTATGTATGTTGATGTTTACGTTTAATGTAAACATTAACATCGCTTCAACCCCGTCCATGTCTCCAAGATGGCCGCAAGCACACATCCACGTTAATTTTTACTTTCTGTCACAGTTGTTTAAGAGGATTTTAAGGGGTTCTTAAAACGATTTTAATGATTTATCATTACGCTTTTATTGTCCCTTTTAAAATCTTTTTAACCTTTTTTATAAATCACGCTACAATCCGAGTTAAGGGGCTGAAATCGAGGCATTACCACAGGTAGCCTACCTGCCGCTGCTGGGTTTCGGTCTGTAGCGTTTTGTGCTGTCTCGTCGCTGTCTCGTAGCCTGTTAGCTGACAAAACAAAGCCATTTGGCGCGCTCCAAGACTTCTTCTTATTGTGGCTTTTATTTTCTTCTTCTTTTATCAATATATCTGGAGACAGTAACAATGAAGCTAATTTTCGCACTGTTTGTTGTATTTTCGTTTGCTTCCCGTGGGTCTGTGTTGTCTAGCTGTGGTGGTGGGGTGCGCAGACACGCCCCCTGTCCACCTTGGGGTCTTTCCAGGTCAGCAACATGCACCTGGCCATTAGCCGTTGATAAACTGGCCCTACATCCGCTGCTGTCCTACTGTCCGCCAGGACAAATTCATGTACATTTTCTTCATTTGATGTGTTTATCTGCAATTTCGTACACACAGAAATTTCACTTATTGACCTGGTAAATTCCAATATTGATGACAAGGTGTCAACTTCTAATGTAAAACGAAAATCTTTTATCCTCCTCCTTCTTTTATTATCAGGCAATGTTCAGCCTAATTTGGGTAAAGACAACTGAAACTGATATTCTTGTGTTGTCTGAAACCTGGTTGGGTAAATCAGTCTCAGATCGGGATATTTCTATAAATGGTTACAATGTCTTTCGCTGTGATCGTCCAAGGATAGGTGGAGGTGTAGCCATTTATATCAAAAACAAGTTTCATGCTACTCTCCTCTCCTCTTTGTCTATTAGCAAACAGTTTGAACTTCTAGCATTGAAACTTCAATTTAAACAAGGACAGTCCCTTACAGTCATAGGCTGTTATAGACCCCCCTCAGCCTGCAGTGAGGCTCTAAGTTCCCTAAAAAAACTGTGTCTCAGGGTTAAACTCTGGTGTGCTTGTCTTGGTAGGGGATCTAAACCTTGATTGGTTGTCTTCAGCCTCGGACGGCCTGAAATCTATGTCTGACTCAATGAATCTAAGTCCATTAATAGGTAGTCCAACTCGGCCTAACGTTAAATGTCCTTCTAGATTGTCGCTCCTTGTTGTGTTGGCATGGAGTTTTTTTCATTCCAAATTCTTGAAGATGATAAATAAACATGCTCCATTACGAAAATGTAGGGTTAAGGGGTGAAATAATCCCTGGTTTTCCACTAATATTGGAAACCTCCTCAAAGAAAGAGATCATGTACCTCCCTCATAAAGAAGGCTAAATCTGAATTTCATATATCAGAAACTACCAAAAACCTGAATGATCCCAAGAAATTTTGGAATGTTGTGAGAGGTGTTTCCATGTCCTCTCTGTCTGTAAGACGCTACACACACTGGATGACTCTGGTCTTTAAGGCTCTTCTCGGCTTGGTTCCTACCTATTTAAGTACTTTTCTTTAGTGGACCAGAGGCCATTATGCCTTACGTTCCAATGACATTTTGCGCTTGTCTGCTTCACATGTTCGTACCGAAATGGGAAAAAAAGCTTTCAGTTTCTCTGCACCCTCTGCTTGGGATACCCTCCGAACTGAACTTAAATTGCAAGCTTTTATGTCACTGGGAGCTTTCCGCTCCATCTTAAAAGACAGACAACATAAATCCATTGAACAGTGCCTGTGCTCTTAAATTGTTACTGTGACCACAACTCTTGCACTTTATGTTTGTCTAGTTGTACTTTTGTATTTCCATGTTTGTATTGTAGTTGTTCTTGCAATACAAACACAAAACAGTTCCTGTTTTTTATTTAACTATGATGTGTGCTGCTGCCTTTCTTGGCCAGGTCACCCTTGTGAAAGATCTTTTTATCTGGTTAAATTTAGTTTAGCTGAAAACACATTTTCTGTTTCTGTGTGGCACATTCACCTTTTGACATCTTAAAGGCCATTTGTTCAGCAAAGCACATGCTGAACACAATAGCACTTAGACTGCTGCCTTTTACACTATGTAGGGACAAATGACAGAGTACAGAGTGATGCACAGGAGAGACTATAGTTATTTGGAGTGGAACGACCATAGCATAAATGTCACCTCTGTGAAATATTGGCCTGAAAGTTTTATTAGCATGGCTAAATTTGCTCATGTTAATTATGAAATTGGGATCCGAGATTAAAATGAAATTCACTCATGTAAAGTGAATCATGTGACTTTATTCAACGTTAAGATCAGACACATGTTTCAGTCTTGGTGTGAATGAGTAAATCATTGGACATTATCAATCTCGCTGAATCCTGCACCAAACTTAAAATTCACTTTCCGTCCAAGTTCTATTCTTCCTGCTGTCAGACTTCAAATGAATCATTTCAGCCTCTGTCGCTCTATCTCATTTGTATCTTGATGTAAATGGATGACCCAGATAGAGAAACATCCGTGCCCCATTTACTGATATAGCTCAAGTTTTTTAAGATTTATTTTGGAAAACAGGTATAGAACCATGTTTGATGCCTAAATGTCAGAGATGACTTCATTGTATACAACAAAATAAATAAGAATAATGAATTGGTAAACTTGATGTTGATCATTTAAAGAAACTACAAGAAATAACTGATTGTTGGTAAGAAGAGTATTTTAATTCAAGGCATGCACAGCTCACCACCACAGATGAGGCACTTAATGGCACTAAACACAATCGCTTCGAGACAACATGGCTTTAAGAGTTTTAAGAGTTTAGATGTTTCACCAAAGTGAGCTTGCACTTTTAATTAGACATTGACACTAAATTCATTAGCAACAGTTTAAAATAAAATTAAGTTCCATGAGAGAAAAGAATGATGATTTCATCATAAATGTGTTCTGTCCTTCAGACGCTGAGCTGCAGTGAAAATCATTCACAACATCTGGCGGTTTATTGATGATCTGGACGTGGAGAACATTTAAGAAGGAAACAATGACCATTTCTTTCCCCACAGGCCACACCTGAACTGCGGGATATCCCATCCCATTATTCATTCAAACAGGTGTCCTCATGAGCCAGCTTTGAAACTTGTAGAGATAGTAGAGATATTTGCACTTTAATAAATAAAACACAAATATCTTCAACTGCAGGATTTGAACCTATTGTTCAACAAAGAAAAAAACAATTTCAGAGGCCCATGACACCATGAGGAGCTATACCATCAAAACTATCAATTTACAGTGAACAATTATTGAACTGCCTCATGCTTGACACAGAGACTTTATTCTAACCACGATGAATTCTGAGGGGATTTTCCAATAGACGTCTGCTGAGCCTATAATACGACTCCATCTACACTCCAGCTCCACTGGAAGCAATTCTAAGTATTCTCTGACTGATCGTCATCTCACTTTTACAGGAGTATGTGCAGCACACACACGCATGCATGCATGCACGCACGCACGCACGCACGCACACACACACACACACAAACAAAAGACACGTAGTGCTGATGGCCTTTTGTCCACAACTGCATCACTGGCCATGTGGTTTCTGTTCACCTTCAGTGGAGTTCAGTGTGTGTGTGTGTGTGTGTTAGACCTAAATCAGTCACATTAAAGCCACTTAATGTGACTGATTGACATAAATTATTACATTTTAAGGTGAAGACATTTGTTTGGTTAGGATGAGGTTAAGGTTAATGTTAGGCCAATATTAGTTATGGTTTAAGTTAGAGTAAAGAAATGAATGTCAGTCAATGTAATAGCCTCTGAAGTTGTGTGTGTGTGTGTGTTTTCTCTGCTCTCACATATTTAAACCCTCCACCTTGTTTCGGCCTGTCACTCCATAAGAGACCTTGGTGCTGTTTTCCTGCAGTAACCTTCTTCCTCTTGTCTCTGTCTCTGCCCTGGAGGCCACATCACTGAAATAGCCATATGTCCTCGTCTAAAGATGTGGAGCTTCTGTATAAATGTTACACAGCTGATGTAAACTGTTTTTCCCTTTTAACAGTGACAGAAATGAATCCCCTGTTACAGATTACTGTGGCATGTAATAGCCCTTGAGTGGCTTGGTTTTGTGAGTTTAACAAGGTTAAATGAGTGAGCTGGGATGGTTAGGAAAAAAGGGGAGGGGTTTGAAAGAGGGGAGTGAAAGAGTAAGTAGTGTGGGTCTGAATTTAGAAAAGCATAATGATGCATCATGACCCTTTAAAAACCCATAAACAGCATTGTCAGAAAACAAAGCATGACAAAGAGGCTGTTTCAGCTTAAAATAAGATAGAAATATAATCCACCACTAAGACTTTAATCTGAAAGTATTCATTTAACCTGACCTGCTAATGTTTCATTTTATAATTACAGCATGAAGGAGACTAAGGTGGCAGAGCTTCACGTCCTATGCTCTGTTCACTCCTGATTTAAAAAAGACAAAAGATCCACCACTTATGATGATATAATATAAACATACGATACTTATATTTCACAGCGTGACATGCACACATGCACGACACATATATGCTCTGTATGAAAGTGTGGTAAAGCATCTTTGAGGGTCATCAAGACTAGAACAGACAGAGCTATAAAATTACAGACCATATATATATATATATATATATATATATATATACATATATATATATAAATATGTATATATATGTATACATATATATATACACACACATAAAGATATTTAATATTTACCTTGAATTAATTATGAATAAAAACTGCTGATGTCGTTTTAACTTCAAGTTCAACCTTGCATTGGATGGACTATGTGTGTGTGTGTGTGTGTGTGTGTGTGGGTGTGTGCGTGTGTGTGTAGGTGTGTGTGTGTGTGCATGTGCGTGTGTGGGTGGGTGTGTGCATGTGTGTGCGTGCGCGTGTGTGCATTTGTGTGCGTGTGTGTATGTGATGTGGACTTTGATTGTATTTTTCTTTCATCCCCTGAGGAGGTGACATGGTTGCTATTGTAATTCCACTCTCATTTCCTACATGCAGACTTGTCACTCAGGAGGAGCAAAGAATCAGCCTGTCAATCAATCAAGGAGCCATTAATGGAGCGAAGCCTGGAAAGGCTGCACATGCCCTGCTGCTTGTTACCATCACAACATTTGTCCATCTGTGAATTTATATGATTAGTGGGATAAGCTACTGTGAGCAAATAATTGGGAGCAAAAGATGACAGAACAAAAATTCTAATGGAGAAAAATCTGTAAAATTGGAACCATCAGATTTTGCTGAGGGTAAGTCGTGAGGAAGTACTCGGAAGTTTTAGTCTGGTGACTAAACAGCAGAGAGCTAACAGACGTACGTCATGCTGTAATTATAAAATGAAACATTAGCAGGTCAGGTTAAATGAATACTTTCAGATTAAAGTCTTAGTGGTGGATTATATTTCTATACGTCTTTATAGACGTACTGAAGACACTGATATGGTGACTAAACAGCAGAGAGCTAACAGACGTACTGAAGACAGCAGTGTCATTACAGGATATTACTTTATGCATAAATGATACTAATGTGGTAAGAATCTCAATGCAAAGTATGAGAGTATGAGGCAATGATGGAGCGTCTGCAACACACAGATAAACAGAGGAGAGATCAGTAGTTTCAGGTGAAAGTGAGAAGCCAACGGCTGAAAATCTTAGTAATACAGTTTGACACGAGCAGAGTGTGGAGTGTGGCAGGTCCCACTCTGTCCCACTGTGTCTTCAGCAGAGCAGAGCTCTAACCAGAACACTATCCATCAGCCAGTCAGTCACAAGTGTGACATGACAGAAAAGCCCTTCCCTGTCAAGGTAGAAAAGCATGAAGAAAGAGTTGTGGGAAATGTGAACAAGGATAATAGGGCTGAGACAAGAGAACATGTGATTGAAAAGACTAAAGGAGAAAAAACAGTTGTCATTTAAGACGATGATGGTTTATGCTTGTATAAATACAAATAGTTGGAAAAAGTCTTAGTGTGAAACATGACTTATGTGTTACATTCACCTTATATTTCAAACTCAATACTACTCAATTTATTTGTATAGCTCTAAATCACAACGTACATTACTGCAAGTCTCTGTACATAGTAACACAGAAATCTTTATAGAGAGAAGAGGAACAACAATAGTTCACACAATGATAGATAGATAGATGTGCAGCATCTGCCTCGAACGGTTGTGGTAAAATGAGGGACAGAAGAGAGAAAGTGAAAGAGGGATGTGAGGTAGAGACAGAAGAGAGAAACCGGGAGCAGATATATAACAATTGTATCAAGTTACAAGTTTAGACAGGACAGTTCTGAGTCAGTGATGACATGTTTATACAACTACAATGGCATTTATATACGCAGCAGCCAAATAATTATACTGATATCAACTGTAATTATAGCATAATAATAATTATTATTATTACTACCACAACCACTGCACATGCTACCACAAGTTAGCATGTAGCAAATGAAAAGTTAGTATGTAGCAAATGGGAAGATAGCATGTAGCAAATGAAGAGTCAGTATGTAGCAAATGAGGAGTTAGCATGTAGCAAATGAGGAGTTAGCATGTAGCAAATAAAGAGTCAGTATGTAGCAAATGAGGAGTTAGCATGTAGCAAATGAAGAGTCAGTATGTAGCAAATGAAGAGTTAGCATGTAGCAGCATAGAAGAGTTAGTATGTAGCAAATCAGGAGTTAGTATATGGCAAATTAGAGTTAGTATGTAGCAAATCAGGAGTTAGTATATAGCAAATAAGAGTTATCATGTAGCAAATGAAGAGTTAGTATGTAGCAAATAAGAGTTATCATGTAGCAAATGCTAGAGTTAACATTTAGGGATTGAAGAGTTATCATGTAGCAAAAGAAGAGTTATCATGTAACAAATGAAGAGTTAGCATGTAGCAAATGAAAAGTTAGTATGTAGCAAATGAAGAGTTAGCATGTAGCAAATGAAGAGTTAGCATGTAGGAAAGGAAGAGTTAGCATGTAGCACATGAAGGATGTGGTGGATGCTCAAGTAGAGCAAAAAAGGTCATGAAGTATGACCTAAATTACTGTTTCTAAACAACAAAAATTTAATTTCAATATGATATGATAGTTAACATGAGCCTTCTTTTTAACGCTGGTGCTTTTCTTAAATCTCTTTCTCATGCAAAGCAAAAAAAAAAAAAAACTGTTTCTTTTCTTACTGCCTAGTTGCATACAAAAACAACAAAGCACAATGTTTGTTGCTCCAAAAGCCATAATTATGATTTCCCCGGCAAGAAGACGAGGAAGACAAATGTAGTTTGCACATGCTGTGGACTGAATGAGGCCACATACTGAAAACTTAGTTTGTAGAGCTGTAAAGAACAAACAAGCTGTTGTTAGAAATCAAGTGGTTTCTCTCAGGATCTTGTGGGGAAACTAGCCGTCATGAGGAGAAGCCCCAGGAGCCATTAGGGTGAGGAACTGCAAAACACTTAACCCTTTTATCAGCCGGGCCTCATTCATCCTTTTTATATTCAGCTCCATCCCTGCCTCTCTCCCTTCACATCTCTCTCTCTCTCTCTTTCCTCTTTTATGCTCTCACTTTCATTTTTCTGTCTCATTCCTTTTGTCTTCTCATCTCCCTTCTCTCCTGCTCCTGGTGCACAGAGCTGAGGCTTTCACTCGGGAACAGTTATCGATTGAACTGAGTCAGCTATGTAGCCTTTAATTCATTAAGCCCCTACTGGCAATGCCCACTGGGTAATTCCAATAATGTAAAGGGACAAGTCAGAGCCTATGCATGTCACACTTATGCATAGGTGTAGGTATAAGGGCCTAATTGCATGCATGACACAGAGGAAAAAACAGTTATCGACACAGTTGCCCTCCATGGTTCTTGGTGGTAAAGTGACATTGAATAAATGAAGACATCGACGGGAAATTGACTGGCATTGCCTTCTGTCTTATAGGTGAACAATAGCAGTAATTTAAGCGATAGACTTGGCATTATAAATGTCTCATGCATAATCACACTAACGTTCTTACAGCACAGTCCACACACTAGATCAAGATGAAAGATTTCTGGTTGTGATTAAGCTAAAAAAAGCTTGAGTTTGACATCGTAGTGCAGGGAGTCAGACATAATATTTCAGTTGAAACAACATTAATTGTTCCGCAAATCTAACCAGGATGGATGTATCCTTTTTGTTTCTTCTTATTGTAATGCTTAAAAAGTCTCTTGCTCTCTCACTCTCTCTCCCTATCTCTCTTTCTCTCTCGCTGATCATGTGAGGAACATGGAGAACAGATGCAGGCAATCACATTACACACTTGTCAACTTAAAAGGTCAACATTTTAGTTTTATGAAGTCAACTGCACATTTGCTTAAGATGATCTAGTCAATTCATACACACTACAAGTATATATGTGTATGTATGTATATATATATATATATATATATATATATACACATACATACATATACTGTGTGTGTGTGTGAGTGTGTTCAGGTTCCCCCAGAGAGATGAAGCAGTGGTATTCACCAAACCTTATTAGAATGCCAGTCTGTCCTGACAGAGATAGGAGAGAGACAGGCAGCTGTCACACACACACATGCACACACGCACACAACACAATCACTGACATGATACTGTATATAAATAGGTTGTTGTTACAGTTTTTCACTGTTCTATCAAAAGGCTGTGTTACTCAATATACTACAATAACAAAGATTTAACATTTCAGAGGTTTTGAGCCCTTGACCTACTGGGATTCAAACCCTCTACTCACTGGACAATGGAATGCCCTTAATGATACAAATGATACTCTTGAAATGTTATGTTCCTTAGTCATGGAAACATCATTTATTATTGTGCTGTTGTACTTTTGTAAAGGAAGCTGTAAATAATCTGACACTGACCCTTTGAATGTCTTTATTAAACAACTTCCTTATGTCTTCTGTGTCTTATCTTTCCTCATCAGCAGCTGCAAATACAATTTTAATCATGACCAATGAAGCTCAATTCTTTGTCAACATAAATAAGTACATCTGTCAATGCAAGTTGTGTATCGTAAATAACTAAGTGATCGTTATTTATCATGCAATGAAATGATAAAATAAATGACTGTTAAGTGCTACAATAGTCCCCATGGAAATAAATCTATGTTAAATAAATAAATAAAGATCCTTCAGTGAATGTGAAGTCCTTTCATACTTCTGTCTCTTTATCTCTGTTAGTCATTCACTTAAACACGGAGAGACTAGTTGTTCTGAAATTCATTTGATTTTAATTTATTGTTATATTAGTACTAGGGATAAAAGCAGGTGACTTTAATGGAAGGAAAAGTGACTTCTCCTTCATCTTAACACGTACAATTGTACTTCAGTTAGTTTTATCTCACTACCTGACGTTTCTTCATAGCATCTAATAAATCCCAGAGAAAACGATACATGCAAATCAAAGAGCTTTCTCTTCTTAAAAGAATGTTTCCAGTAGAAAAAATAAGTCAATACAAGGAATTTAAAATAGACATTTTCATTCATGTGGAAAACCTAAAAAGTAATTTGTAATATTTGCCCAAATGAAAAACACACACCATTGCTGCTGTTTTTGCACAAATACACAAACACAAGTGTCTTCATGTACCAGAACAAGTTATAATTAATTCCTGACTCACAGACACACTCTTCTCTAGCAGAGCAGGTACTCGTTTAAAAAACACACACTTCACCTGACAGTGAAGAGTGTGATCATATGACACATGCACTGCAGAGCCGATCAAGCATTATCTGTGGATTCTGAGTCACATGACCTATCACTCACATCCATGATGTGGAATGATCAGTCACTGGCCGTTTATCAATACCCAAGTATGCAAGGATGTACTTGGAGCCAGGACACTGCTCACGTACTGTACACAAACTGGAACAGTATTTGGACTGAGGCTGAGGACGTTTCACAAGTACAGAGTAGTACACAAGTACAGTGTAGTATGCATATTGAAAAACAGCCACTGTCTAATCTCCCTCAGTCGTCAACTTCCTTTCATTTTCTGAAGGTAAAGAATCCCTCATATAAAAAAGTGATGATGTACAATGTCAGAGAAACTATGCTGGAACTATCAGACGTGTCTTCATGAACTAAACTACATACAACACTCATGTAGGTGGACATGTGAATATCCATCTGTTTGACCATGAATGGATATGGTGATGAAGTTTTTGTGACCATAGTGTTAAAAACAAATAAATGCAGGAATTTTTTTTTAATGATTATTATTTTACTACAGCTGTGATTGTACATCAGAGGACAAACTTAAGCAGATAAGATGTAGATGCATACACATTTGATTCCACCACATCATCAATACTGCTCACATTCACTCAACAATTACATATACAGTATGTAGGTCATAATAAGCTTCTTGCATTGTTTCTCAGACTTGAATTTAAAAAAATGGTGATGAATATGTAATATTTCTGATTAATGAAAGTTACATAAGAAAATAAATCTATTACTAAGAATATAGTGTGACGTCAAACTACACCTATTTCCATCCTCCTCCTCCTCCTCCTCTTTCTTTCTGCAGCAGAACTAACCAATCACTTGCACACATAACCCCCAGCCCCCAAACACCAACACCCACCGTTTCCCTCTCACCCGTTTGCTCCTCATCACAGTGGTAAACATTTCATCACTTATCAAGGAGAGCCATAAAACACAGTCACAGCTCAGCACATTCACACACACTTAAAGCAAATGGATGAGTGCAACTCTGAGGACAAATATAGTCCATGCAAGCCTTTAATTTTAGGAGTAAGATGAGATTTTCCCTGGAGCGAAGGAGTCAGAGATAGGAGAAGGAAAGAGAGGAGGGGAGATGTAATGTGCTGTACTTGTTGCCTAGATACAGAGAAATGGGCGGACCATTTCAACTTACTGCTGGTAATTCATTGAAGTTTTAGTTTTAGTTTTAAACACAACTTACTGCTGGTATTTCATTTAAGTTTTAGTTTTAAATACAACTTACTCTGCTGGTATTTCATTTAAGTTTTAATTTTAGTTTTAAATGCAACTTACTGCTGGTAATTCATTTAAGTTTTAGTTTTAAATACAACTTACTGCTGGTATTTCATTTAAGTTTTAGTTTTAAATACAACTTACTGCTGGCAATTCATTTAAGTTTTAGTTTTAAATACAACTTACTGCTGGTATTTCATTTAAGTTTTAGTTTTAGTTTTAAATGCAACTTACTGCTGGTAATTCATTGAAGTTTTAGTTTTAGTTTTAAACACAACTTACTGCTGGTATTTCATTTAAGTTTTAGTTTTAAATTTACTGCTGGTTTTAAGTTTTAAGTTTTAAATGCAACTTACTGCTGGTAATTCATTTAAGTTTTAGTTTTTAAATACAACTTACTGCTGGTATTTCATTTAAGTTTTAGTTTTAAATACAACTTACTGCTGGCAATTCATTTAAGTTTTAGTTTTAAATACAACTTACTGCTGGTATTTCATTTAAGTTTTAGTTTTAAATACAACTTACTGCTGGCAATTCATTTAAGTTTTAGTTTCAGTTTTAAACACAACTTACTGCTGGTATTTCATTTAAGTTTTAGTTTTAGTTTTAAATGCAACTTACTGCTGGTAATTCATTTAAGTTTTAGTTTTAAATACAACTTACTGCTGGTATTTCATTTAAGTTTTAGTTTTAAATACAACTTACTGCTGGCAATTAATTTAAGTTTTAGTTTCAGTTTTAAATACAACTTACTGCTGGTATTTCATTTAAGTTTTAGTTTTAAATACAACTTACTGCTGGTATTTCATTTAAGTTTTAATTTTAGTTTTAAATGCAACTTACTGCTGGTAATTCATTTAAGTTTTAGTTTAAATACAACTTACTGCTGGTATTTCATTTTAAGTTTAGTTTTAAATACAACTTACTGCTGGCAATTCATTTAAGTTTTAGTTTTAAATACAACTTACTGCTGGTATTTCATTTAAGTTTTAGTTTTAGTTTTAAATGCAACTTACTGCTGGTGAAATTAGTTTTTAGTTTTAGTTTAATACAACTTACTGCTGGTATTTCATTTAAGTTTTAGTTTTAAATACAACTTACTGCTGGTAAATTTTAAGTTTTAGTTTTAAATACAACTTACTGCTGGTATTTCATTTAAGTTTTAGTTTTAAATACAACTTACTGCTGGCAATTCATTTAAGTTTTAGTTTTAAATACAACTTACTGCTGGTTCATTTAAGTTTTAGTTTCAGTTTTAAACACAACTTACTGCTGGTATTTCATTTAAGTTTTAGTTTTAGTTTTAAATGCAACTTACTGCTGGTAATTCATTTAAGTTTTAGTTTTAAATACAACTTACTGCTGGTATTTCATTTAAGTTTTAGTTTTAAATACAACTTACTGCTGGCAATTCATTTAAGTTTTAGTTTCAGTTTTAAATACAACTTACTGCTGGTATTTCATTTAAGTTTTAGTTTTAGTTTTAAATGCAACTTACTGCTGGTAATTCATTTAAGTTTTAGTTTTAAATACAACTTACTGCTGGTTCATTTAAGTTTTAGTTTTAAATACAACTTACTGCTGGTATTTCATTTAAGTTTTAGTTTTAGTTTTAAATACAACTTACTGCTGGTATTTCATTTAAGTTTTAGTTTTAAATACAATTTACTACTGGTACTTCATTTCATTTAAGTTTTACTTTTAAATACAGACTTTTTTAAAGAAATAACTGTTTAATGCTTCTTTGTGATTGTAATAACCATCATTCACAGTTTCATGGTAATAATGACAACATTAATTTTACATTTCTGTTGTATTAAACAACATTTGAAGACATAGGTCTGAAATTGTCATATGCAGATAAATCCCCGTCCTGTCAGCATGCTCTTCTCACTTAAATGTGAAGTGCAGATTTTCTGCTGAGGAAAAAGCAGCTCATCAAGAGCTCTGAAAGATTTACGAGCTATTACAGAACGACCCCAACTGTTCATGCATTTATTTATTTTCTTCTTTATTGAAGTGTATATGACGTGATTCAAAAGAACTGTTGTTCCTCTGCACCTGTGAAGCAGCACGACGGCTTCATAGCAGCGGTCAAGTTTTACTGGAAAGGCAAATTATATGCTAAATCATTAAATTAGCATCTACAGTGGCCAGTGTTTCTCACAGTTAGATGGAAATGTCAGCGGTAAAGATCTGGGACCTGACTTCATACCTCACACAGGAATCTACATTTTGATTTAAAAGTAGAAAATTTTAGTTTAGTTTGAGCCTTTTGTGCTTTTGAGCGTCCAGTTGTCAGTTGTGTATATAAACGAACCCCTAACGAGGAAACCTGATCAAGGACTAAGTCTTAGTGGTTACGGTTGTGTAGTTGTAACTTAGTCACTATAATATCTGCAGGGCAAGTCATCTTCACAAAAGTGTTGCTTTATCAAATAATGAAGTACTACAGTGCAGCTGAAAAAAACTGTTGCCTTTGAAGAGGGAACAGTTTTATTGTTGAGACTTGATCAAATAATTAATTCACGAGTTCATGAGTTGGTCATTAGTTGACATTAGTTGGTGCTGGAAGATTAAAACTATCTGACAAAGTTTTTACTTTCTGCTAAACTTGGTG
This sequence comes from Solea senegalensis, assembly GCF_019176455.1. Classification (NCBI taxonomy): domain Eukaryota; kingdom Metazoa; phylum Chordata; class Actinopteri; order Pleuronectiformes; family Soleidae; genus Solea; species Solea senegalensis. The sequence goes on from NC_058040.1 coordinate 18,867,104, forward strand.
AAACTGGTGAAGTAAAGAATCATAAAGAATGTATTTTTCTGTTTTTGCAAACCTTTTTTACCTTTAATTAAATAAGCAACTTAGTAGCAGTTTCTCCTTCCTCTGAACATGTATCAGTTGCTTTCATACAATTATCTGCTGTTTATAACATTATTATTTGCTTATGTCATGTCAGTCAAAATTAACTATACTTATGGATGCTGAATCGTTAATAAAACTAATAGTCTATATTTAATTGCTTGAGTCTTTACATACAAAATTGTTGAATCAAATTCAGTATATATAAATATATATAAATATACATGCATATATATGTATGTATATATATATATATATATATATATATGTATGTATCTATATATATATATACATATGTATACTTATAGTCCAGTATTCTATGCTGGAACACATCATTTAATACATGACTGATTCTGCCACCTTGTTGAAAAATAGAGCATCAGTTCCTGTTGTTTTGCTGCAGGTATACATCTCTGTTTGTTCAATAATTCAGCCAGTGAAATGCTTTATTTAGTAGAGCCCCTCGACTCCATGTAATTCTAACTACTGCCTTTGGAGAATGGAAACGGTACTATTAACAGCACAGAGAACTCCCATCACACAGGTAAGTAAGTACACTGACTCATCTCAACCACATTCACATGTTTAAAAGACTAAATAAGAATCAAGCAGAAAAAAACAACAACAGGCATCTCTGGTAAACGTGTAACATGTTTATTCTGAATCCAGCTAACCAGTTAACTGGTTAACTGTAAGTAAATGTAGAAAACTGTCAGTCACACAGAGAGTCAATGAAGAAAACACATCACACTATCCCATAATGATCCCACTGGGATCTTAAATTAGCTTATCTTATGAGGTTCATAGCGGTCTGTCTCTATAATAAGCAGCAAAGCTCTTCAGGGTGTTTCTTGCTCAGAAATGAACAATGTAAAGAAACTCAAACTCATTTCTTAAAGACAGAATGAGCAGAAATTCACACTATGTCTGTGAGGAGAATTGGGGAAAATATGCAGATTAGCTCAGCTTTAAGTGTTAGAAGAACGAAGAAAGATAAGGTGGTGAGAACAGAGCAAAAGGCAAAGTCAACACAAACTCCTCGATGCATCTGAGCACCTACTTGTCTCATGAGAGGCTAAGCCCCTCCCACCCTTCAGAGTACGTCTGTGCTTCCATTGTATATATTGTAATTGATGATAAGTGCAATCTGCCTGTAGGAGCCCAGAGAAGATGCACATCAGATCTGAGAGCAGGGACATCCTCTGTGGAAGTGGGGGCCCGGGGCCAATGCTGCTCACCACACACCTCACTAATGGTGATCTGTGGTCATTATAGCTCACCAGTGAGTCATTGCAGTCTGTGCTCTTCACAGATGTGACGCTGCTATTATACTGATGTTTATTCTCTTTTGCCCTCAAACTCACCAGACCGACCCACCACCGTGCCTGCAGTCATGCAAGGCATTGTTCATGTGTGTGCTGAAGGTGGTTGAGATACACATACGTAAACATATGAACTCTGTAATAGACGATCCTCTCATGCTGTTTCTCCTTCCAGATTACATTCCTTTCATTCTGCTTCAATTCCCTGTTTTTTTTCCCACATCTTTTCTACTCAGTTCCTTCAGTCTCTGTCTCTCTCCACTGCATCAGCCACTGTCTGGGCCCAGCTGTGGATTAGATCACAGTGGGTAAACCCATAGTTGTGTTCTATCAGACCTGAGATGGTGAGCCATTTCATCAAAAACTCATTCCTCATGTGAGAGCCGATGCACTGGAGGCAAAGTCCCAACTGTGCCAGACTCAGGACAAGTGGATTCAGCGACTGCTGCTGTCAGATAAAAACCAGCAGCAAAAGAAAAAGTACCACTCATAAAGAGATGCAGAGGCACATTCACTGGCCAATGGTGACTTGTGTGCCATGACTGATCTGTGTGTGACTATTTGTATGAATGATAGTGTTCAGTTGTCTCAATACAATAACAATGTGTTTTGTTTTTTTTTCCTCCTCACATTTCACAGCAGGTGTCCTACAACTTCTAAAATACAGCATGAAGAGGAACATCAATGAGCAAAGAGAGAGAGGACAAGAAAGCTGGACTTAGTTTATTGTATATGTTTGTAACAATGACAAACAACGGCAAAGCAAAAGACTCTTGAAGCATAAACATGGATATCATGTGGTTTACTGTGGCATGTGGGCAGTTTTTGTCAGATGGAGATGCAGTCAGTTGTTGTGTGACTGTGACTGTTGTGTCCATAGATGAGCTTTAAAGTGTGTCAGATGTTAAAAGAGAATGATGAGACAGCAAATGTACACAATGTCCACCTGGCTCTGCCAACTTCAAGATCTAATGTCTTCTGGAGTGAAAGACTCAGCGGAACATCCTTTTAGACAAGTCTGGATCTGCAGCTGAGTCTGTGACCTTCAGGGCACAGAATTTACCCTTGATTTACAGTTAGTCTAACCCAAATAAAAACAAAGAAAACATATACAAATAAATGAGAAATCTGCATACTTCCTTGGCAAAAGGCATTGAGGAGAGAAAGTCCTGTTTTATCAGTGATAAATGGCAGTGGGGAGAATGAGTGGGCATCGTGCCCTACTCTATCATCCAAACAACAGTATCTCTCTCAGGGAGTCCTTCCGCTTCCCACTGGCTTTGACTATGAACAGATCTGCCAAGCCTTCTTGCCCATAGCTGCCAAACATAGAATTATCCATCACTTGCTTGCTCTCTACCTTATTTCCTCCTCTCTCTCTCTCTCTCTCCCTCCCTCTCTGTCTCTCTGTCTCTCTCTCTCTCTCTCTGTCTCTCTCTGTCTCTCTCTCCAGTGGAATGAAGCCACTGACAGGCAGATGAGCAGATGGGGATTGACAGTGTTCCCCAGGCCGAAAGCTAATTGGAAAAGACTGGAAAAGGATTTGGTGCTGCTGAATGGTCCTTACATGACGGGAAAATCAATGCACACTTCCAGTGTATTTGCATCATTTTGAACTGCAGGACTGCAGCTTAATGTTGTCTCTGCTGGGAGTCATTAAGAGATTTGTTTTAACTCTGACCAGTGACCTCACACATGACTGGATGTGTGTTTGTATATTTCTCCTGATGTGTGTAAATGTGTACATACATGTATACATACATACATACATGTGTACATGCATGTATACATACATGTGTAAATACATGTATACATACATGTGTACATACATACATGTATACATACATGTGTAAATACATGTATACATACATGTGTAAATACATGTATACATACATGTGTAAATACATGTATACATACATATGTACATACATGCATACATGTATACATACATGTGTATGTACATATATACATACATGTGTATATAGATGTGTTCACACATGTGTACATACATGTATACATACATGTGTACATACACACATACATACATACATACATACATACATGTGTACATAGATGTGTTCATACATGTGTACATATTTTAATAGAAAAGAAAACAGGGTTTCAGAAATGAGACAGACAGATGTGTTTTGACAGACTTTCAGTCTGGACTTGATTTCTGTCAGAAAATGCAAAGCTTTAAAGTTTCTCAGCAAATATTATGAGAGATTTCTGCCTATCAGTGAAATAACAGCTTCTCTGTGTTTGCAGCATGTTTTCATAAACCAGTGTGTTAATGCCTTGATTTCAAATAATTGGATTTTTGGAAGGAGGATAAAAAAAAGTCTTGAAAAAGCTGCTGGTGTTGAGTTAAAAGGCAGAGAAACTCCCTGTGATGACACACATGAAGTGACTAACCTGAGGAACTGTGGGACATCTGTTTTCCAGAGTTTGTCACAGAGGACATTTTGTTGTTACTTCTGCTTTAGCGCTCTTAGATCATCTTCCATAAACAGTAGCATTAGCACTGTAGCTGCACTTTCCTCTGTCCCACACAAGCTGCTTCAACAAGCTTTTTGACTTCTGCTAATGACACAAGTGAACCCTGTGCTGTATGAGTATGTGAGGTCCAGGTGACACACTCACATTCTTAACAGATGTGTGTGTGTGACTAAAAGTTAATCATTAATATTCCTTATTATAACTAATGCCCAACATGAATGTATCTTAAAACAGCACATGAGAGAGTGATTCAAATATCTGCGAGGATAGAGAGGTTACATTCTGTGCTTGTGATAAAAGAGGCTCTCACAATGAGAACGTAACATAAATGTAATACTTTAAAACCTACAGGTAACTCTCTCTCTCTCACACACACACTTAAACAGTAGCAAAAGTAGCAGTAGAAAAATACAATTGAAAGATAAGGAAAAATGGAAAACATATATATGTTAACTACTGAGCATGTATACATTATTGTTCCTTGTGATAAGTGTGATTTAGCGATAACTGGGAGCAGAGATTTAGGATGTTATTAGGGGTGGAGTGGGGTGGAGTGGCTCAGTGGTTAAGACCGGTACCCTATGTGCGAAAAACATCATGGTCGCAATGGTCGCAAGTTCGATTCCACCCCTCGCTGAGTGTATTCAATTCCATTGTAAGTCGCTTTGGATAAAAGCGTCTGCTAAATGACATGTAATGTAATATTAGCATTGTAGCTTTAGGATGTGAGCACTGCTGAAGGACGGGGTGAAAGCTCCGGCACTTTTCTGCCTCATGTCGTAACACGCTTAGCAAAACTTTGATTGTCCTATAACGTGGTAATGATAAACACAAATGTTAGACATTAGTCTCACAAGAGCACGACAGACTATACATTGACACTCTGTGAAACTGTTTGATGATCTAAAGGAATTAAGAAACAATAGAACTGGAGAGACAATGAAGAGAATTCATCTCATTCATGTTCTGTGACACAAATCAAACAGACAAAGGAAAAGTCCCAGTTGTTATGGAGACATTGTCTGACATGCTTATTTTACTGTTATTCTTCATTAGTCATTGATTATATATGAACCATGTTGGTCCATCTCTCATTTGTTTCCCTTTATTTGCTGCTTTCATCCTGAGAAGAGAAACCTCCACATCTGACTCCTTTAAAACAAACAAACAAACAAAGAAAGTTATGTTCTGTAGAAAGAGGAAGACTGATCATGTAAATGTTTTTTACTTAATCTCTGCAGAGAAATGTGTGGAACTGTGCACTGAGACCCAGATGCACATGCTGTTCAAGGTGGAAACAACTGCAGCACACTTTATCGTTGTGAAATTGAAAAAAAACTCTGCTGTTGGATCAATAACTTCGATTAGCAGCAGATGCATTGGGGGTATTTTCTTTATTTTTAAGTATTTGCTGTCAGTCAACGAACATTTACACAACTCTGTCTCCAAAAATACTTCACCCTGCTCCTAACAGCAGGATTTCTATACAAGAGTGGAGTTAATATAATGATCACACTGTGATAAGACATTTATTTTATAACCATAAAGAGCTGTTGTGATTGTTTGGTCATGATACTGAAGGAGAATGTTAGAAGCATAAAGAGGTTCAGATCATCCAGGATCATGACAAGGGAAGTGTTTACTGTATCTGCTCATAGAGAAAGTAGGCCATGATGCTAGAGAGGGACTGAGCGAACGATGAAGCTATAGAACTGAACATCCCACAAGAAACTGCAGAAGAAATGGGTCATAATGAAAAGAGAGCAGATAAAAAAGACCTGCACCAAAAAAGATATTTTCAAAAAGATTCAAAGCCAATGAATCACATAGAAAGAAAGAAAGAAAGAAAGAAAGAAAGGAAGAGTAGAGTGGCGCTGAATAGATTTCTGTCCTCACAGAAACTGTAATGTAGTGGTGAGTTCAAACTTTGAAAGCTCCCTGATGGGAGTTCTACAGCAGTGGAGGATAAGAAGTGAGACACACTCACACTAACTAAACAACACTCCATTGAGTTTTGGCTTTGTAATTTCCTCGAGGTAACAATCTATCCACGGCTGAAGTGATGATGTGCTCGAGCTTCCACAGAGTGTGTGACAGTGAGTGGGAGTTTTCTCATCTCTATCGTAAACTTTAAAGTTTCTACCTGGAACCCAATAAATACAGTAAGAGCTGAGAAAAGCTGCAGTGCCACACACAAGTGTAAAAGACAACATCAATGTTTTTTCCACTGGGAATAAATTGTCACTCACGCACACACACACACGCATACGCACACACAGTTGGACATTCATGACATGAGGGGACATTGCATTGACTTACATTCATTTCCTGAAGATTTAACCTTTACTACTAATCCTAATCCTAACCTCAACCTAACCTTAAAACATATCTTCACCTTGAAATGTAGTCATTTACATTGTGGGGACTTGATTTTT
>NC_058040.1:18878437-18948437 GCF_019176455.1 Solea senegalensis
GAGAGGAGAAGAAAGGAAAGGAGAGGTAATGAGAGGTTAGGAAAGGAAATGAAAGGAAACAAGTTAGAAAGGAAAGGAGATAAGAGGAGGAGATAACATTTGTCATATGTTTTGCTTCAGTCAGCACAAAGTGTTAAAGTCAGTGTCAGACTGATGCACACGCACACACACACACACACAGTCACAGTCACACACGCACACACACACACACAGTCAGTCACACATACACACACACAGTCACAGTCACACACACACACACACACACACAGTCACAGTCACACACGCACACACACACACAGCCTCCTCCCTTCATAAAAGTGAGTTGCAGACAGACTCACCACAAACTGTGGAATGTGGAGTTTACATGGGCAGCTTTATTTGGCCTGAAGAAAATGTTCCCTTACTGAGCTCAGAGAGCCACATCCCACACACACATGCACACACAAACACACACACATGCACACACAAACACACACACATGCACACACATGCACACCTGAAACACACACTTTATCTTTACAAACACACACACCACACACAAATACACACACGCTTTTACACACATGCACACAAATACACACACACACAAACACACATCTTTACACACACAGCACACACACACCTGCGCACACACACACACATACACACACCTGCGCTTTTACACTGTACACACACCTGCGCATGCACAGGACACACACACACCTGCGCTCACACACACACACACACACATACCCACACACACACTGCGCGCACACAAGCAGCACACACACACGCATGCACACAAGCACACACACACACACCTGCACAAACACATACACATATTACACACACCTGCACACACACACAAGCAGCACACACACACACACACATGCATCCTGAGCACACACACAAGCTCACACACACACACACACACATACACACACCTGCCTTACCTGGCCCCACACCTGCGCATGCACCTGCGCACACACACACACCTGCGCCACACAAACACACACCGCGCTTACACACATACACACACCTGCAGCACACACACACATACACACCTGCCTTTTACCACAAGCCTTTTACACCTGCGCGCACACACACACACACACACACATACACACACCTGCAGCACACACACAAGCGCACACACGCATGCACACGCGCGCACACACACACACCGCGCACACAAACACTGCGCACACGCACACACACCTGCGCACACACACACACACACAAACGCACACACACACCGCGCATGCACACAGGCACACACACACATGCACACATACACACACACGCTCACGCACGTCCGCCCACATCAGAAACATCAGCTCTCAGAAAAATACGCTTCCATCTGTTATTAACGTTTAATTTTTCGTTGTCGTTGAGGCTTCATGTTAGTTATTTACAGCGACTGACTCACACACACATACACACACACACACACACACATGGATTACATTTACACCATAAATCATGTGACGTGGTGATAAAGTCATGTCAAAGAAACATGGTCAGTTTTAGAGCAGCAGCAAACAAAATATCATGACGTATCATCTTTCATTTTAGTAGTTGTTCCTACAAAATAAAATACACATTTTTATGTTATCTTTCATTTCAGTAGTTGTTCCTACAAAATAAAATACACATTTTTATGTTATCTTTCATTTCTGTAGTTGTTCCTACAAAATAAAATACACATTTTTATGTTATCTTTCATTTTAGTTGTTGTTCCTACAAAATAAAATACACATTTTTATGTTATCTTTCATTTTAGTAGCAGTTATTAAACCCCTTCTAAAAAAAGCGACCCTTGACCCAGATATTTTAGCTAATTACCGACCAATATCTAATCTTCCCTTTGTCTCTAAAATCTTAGAAAAGGCAGTTGCCAATCAATTATGTGAATATCTGCGCATTAATGGCCTGTTTGAAGATTTTCAGTCAGGTTTTAGATTAAACCATAGCACAGAAACAGCACTAGTTAAAGTTAGTAATGATCTTCTCTTGGCGTCAGATAATGGTCTAGTTTCTTTACTTGTCCTGTTAGATCTTAGTGCTGCATTTGACACCATTGATCATGATATTCTACTGCAGAGATTGGAGCAGACTCTTGGTATCACAGGTGCTGCCCTCTGCTGGTTTAAATCATACTTATCTGATAGATTCCAGTTTGTTCACGTTAATGATAAAGCCTCACTACAAACAGAAGTTAATTGTGGAGTTCCACAAGGCTCAGTGCTTGGGCCTATACTTTTTACCTTATATATGCTTCCTCTATGGAACATTATTAGAAAGCATAACATACACTTTCATTGTTATGCAGATGACACACAGCTATATTTATCAATGAGGTCAGATGAAATAAATCAGGTTGTTCAACTCCAGGAATGTCTCAGAGACATTAAGTCCTGGATGACCTGTAACTTTCTACTTTTAAACTTTTATACTCGGCCCTAAACACCTCAGAGAAAAACTTTCTGCCCACATTGTCACTTTAGATGACATCACCCTGGCTTCCAGTTCCACTGTGAGGAACCTTGGAGTTACTTTTGACCAGGAAATGTCATTTGATTCACACATAAAACTCATTTCCAGAACAGCCTTCTTCCACCTGCGGAACATTATGAAAATTAGAAACATTCTGTCTTTACAGGATGCTGAAAAACTAGTTCATGCTTTTGTTAATCTAGATTAGATTACTGTAACTCCTTATTATCAGGATGTTCCAACAAGTCTGTTAGAATCCTTCAGTTCATTCAAAATGCTGCAGCACGAGTTCTGACAGGAACTAGAAAGAGAGACCATATAACTCCAGTGTTAGCTTCTCTACACTGGCTCCACCCACAGTTTAGAATTCAATTTAAAATCCTCCTCCTCACATACAAAGCACTTAATGGTCACGCCCCTTCATACCAGAAAGACCTAGTCTTACCCTATCACCCTAATAGACCACTTAGGTCACAAAATACAGGTTTACTTGTGGTTCCCAGAGTCTGTAAGAGTAGAATGGGAGGCAGAGCCTTTAGCTACCAGGCTCCTCCTCTCCTGTGGAACCAGCTTCCAATGATAGTTCGGGAGGCGGACACTCTCTCTGTATTTAAAGTAAAACTTAAAACTTTCCTTTTTGATAAAGCTTATAGTTAGAGCTGGTTCAGGGAAACCTAAACCATCTCTTAGTTATGCTGCTATAGAACTAAACTGCTGGGGGATTTTCCTGTGGTACACACACATTCACTCTCTCACACTCAGCATTTGATTATGACTTTTTATATGTCATTAACCTTGTCTCTTTCTCTCCCTAGTTTGTGTCTTTCCTTCCTTCCCTCTCTCTCTCTCTGTATTCTCATCATGCAGGTTGAAGGATCAAGATCCAGTTTCCGAGGCTACGCTCATCGTCACCATTATTATTATTTTGTAAATTAAAAAGTCGATATCAGTAACTGTATAAACTTGTAACCTGATACAGTTGTTGTGTATCTGCTGCTGGTCTCCCTCTCTCTCTTCTGTCTCTCCCTCATCTCCCTCTTGTCCTTTCTCTCCCCCCATTTTCTGTCCCCCACCTCTCCACTATCCCCCATTTTTCCTTTCACCCCAACCGGTCGAGGCAGATGACCGCACATCTCTGAGTCTGGTTCTGTCAGAGATTTCTTCTTCTGTTAAGAGGGAGTTTTTTCTCTCCACTGATGCCTAGTGCTTGCTCATTGTGTGAACTGTTGTGTTTCTCTGCTCTCCTTGATGTTGTCTATGTACAGTGCCTTGAGATAATGTATGTTATGATTTGGCGCTATACAAATAAAATTGAATTGAATTGAATTGAATTTTAGTAGTTGTTCCTACAAAATAAAATACACATTTTTATGTTATCTTTCATTTTAGTTGTTGTTCCTACAAAATAAAATACATATTTTTATGTTATCTTTCATTTTAGTAGTTGTTCCTACAAAATAAAATACACATTTTTATGTTATCTTTCAGTTTAGTAGTTGTTCCTACAAAATAAAATACATATTTTTATGTTATCTTTCAGTTTAGTAGTTGTTCCTACAAAATAAAATACACTTCACTTATTAATGTTTTTCATGGTAAATTAATATTTACTTATTTACAATGTATTATGTAATATTATAATATTATTATTTGGCCTCCTTTATACATTTTTCTATATGTTTTGGATTTTTTCTCATTTGTTTTATTGTGAAATATTAAAAATAAGGAATTATTTACACGCTTTCTGTATTTTATTTTTGCATACTTGCTTCACAGTGGAATTTTCTGAAAGGTCAAATATAGGTTCCTTTGCTTATAGAGCAGTTTATACATATACATATGTACATGTGCGTATATATATACATGTATATACGTGTGTGTGTGTGTGTGTGTGTTTGTGGTGTGTAGCAGCGTCCTGTGTCATTGTGCAGGACAAACATTCATGTGCTCACGCTGCACCATGAGAAAGCCACAATCAGCCGAGTCAGAACCTGAGGTGAGCAAAACCAACCACCAGACCACAGTCCAACACACACACACACACATACACACACATACACACACAGGAAAGTGTGTGTCCACAAAATGTACAACTGTTTCTTTGTGGGGACATTTTGTCTGCTCCTCACAACTTTAGAGGTTGTTTTCAGGGTTAAGACCTGGTTTTAGGGTTTGTGTTAGTTTGTAAACCGCTCACTCTCCCACACCAAACCCCATAGAGAAAATCAGTGATTTTAGCTGTGGGGACACAAGAGCTGTTGGTCCTCTGCTGCCTCATGTGGTCACTTTGTGTCACTAAAGTAAATTCAAATTCAAATTTACTTTATTTTTGACAAAATCAGACATTTGAACTTAGTGATGGAGGCAGCAGTGGCTCAACGACTCCTGTGTGTGTGTGATGTTAAAATCACTGATTTTCTCTATGGGCTTTGGTGTGGGAGTGGTTTACACAAAGTGGCCCAAATGTTCCTGTTTAGTTTTCCTTCCTGCACAAGGAAGACTTTTTTTTAAACTGATTTTATTTATATATATATATATATATGTATACATCATACTTCAGATCCAGGCCCAGGATTTGTTTGTTTTTTTAATCAAAGCAGAACCAGAACTGGACTTGTTTACGCTCTGGTTTGTGTTTTTAGGTCAAAGTGTTTGTGTTTACAGAATGAATGTGTACATGAATGAACCACATGTGTAAACGAGCCTCCTCCACATCCTCCTGACTTCATCATCATCATCGTCATCATCATCAGATGAAGGAGGGGGAGGAGGAGGTGTGACCTGAGGTTTGAGGGAGCAGTGGAATCAGGTGCTGAGTTTATATAACGCGCGCACACACACACACACACACACACACACACATTACTGACCATTTCCTCCACTCTGTTTCTACGTAGAATCTTTTTCTAAATGATTATTAAAGTTAAATTAAAGCTGTAGTACGTAACCTTTGTTGTTCTAATTCTGCCTGTTTGTCATAAACAAAAAAAATGACGCAACATCGTTACAAAGTATGTTCATTTATAAACAGGCAAAACTATCAGACCTGACTGAGGGAGCATTGGTGTGTATACAGCAGCAGAGCAGAGGTGGGCGGAGCCAAACAAACACATTTATCCTGTCAAACTCCTGTACGATCTGGGTTTTTTTTCTTTGTCTCTGGTGAAACTCGTCTCACTTTACTCACTCAACATCTTTGCTGTCGTCACACGCGTTAAAACCCTGAATCACTTCCTGTGTGCAGCGCTGCGGTGGTGAATCCCAGCTGTATTGAGAAACACAGAGAGAGAGAGAGAGTCTAATCTTGTTGAGGGCACCGCCTACTGGAGGAGTGTTGAATAACCATGAAGGCACCAAAATGTGTTTGCCATGTTTGTTTGTTTATATTTGAGATTTACGTACTACAGCTTTAATATCATATTTTCTTTAGTATTTTTGCTACATAATAGTCTCATATTGTTCCTTTCCTACTTAATATTCGTAACTAAGGCAACACTATATTATATATTTTATGTACAGTATATTAAAGCACAATACTTCTTATTTTCTTTAAATACGGAAGTAACACCATTTTTATTTACCAAAGGAACTGTAATTACAGGGTTATTACTAAGATATTATTTAGGAAATTACAAGATATTAATGTGATTTTATTACCTCACTGCTACATTTTACCATAAAGAGTCAAACGTTATTTCTCATTTATTCAAATTAATTTATTAATGAACCATACAGTGGGGCAACACTGCCCTCTGCTGGTGGGAAGAGGAGGTACAGCGTCCAGCAGTCTGCAGCATTATAAGATGTTAAAGATAAAATAATAAATAGGTTACAACTGCGTTAAAGATGCTTTGAACTCTCTGTACTGTAGAGGGCGGTGTTGCAGAAGACAAATCTAACACAATAAAAGGAAACTTAAAAAAAAAATACAGATTTTTATACAAACAATGAAATAAGACGTTGTGTTTTAAAGTAGAATCAGAAAAACAAAGATTTTAGGAAAAAACTTTTATTTATTTATTCATTATTAAGACAGAAAACACAGCAGGAAATAAAAGTTGAGTTAACATCAAACACCGTGCACTGACTCAGCAGGATCAGACTTTTTGTTTTTAACACATTTATTTTATATAAACTCTGACGTAAACGTGCGGCGTCGTTTTCACACAAATGTGTTTTTTCTTTTTATTTAAAAGAAAGAGGAAAAAAAAGCTACATTCACACGTTTGTTAAAACTGACGTGTTGTTTTTGGTTTTAGAGCAAAATACAAAGGTTTGGCATCGACAGTCACATGACCTTTACACAACAACATGGAGGTTACTGAGGCGTTCAGCGAACGCTCTGTGACATGTGCAGAGGAGTCAGCATCTCCTCAAATATGGCTCCTTTCACGTTAGAACCTCGCAGGTTTGCTTCCTGAAGATCACAGCCTGATAAATCACAGTTCTGCACCACAGGCACAAAAACAAGAGTTACTACTCAAATACAGAGACTACAATTTGTTAGAAATATTCAGATATAGAAAAAAATTAGAATTTAGAGATCCTAACATTTAAAGATACTAAGAGTAAACGATATTAAGATTTAAAGATATTAAGATTTAGAGATACTAAGATTTAGAGATACTAAGATTTAAAGTTACTAAGATTTAAAGATATTAAGATTTAGAGATACTAAGATTTAAAGATACTAAGATTTAAAGATACTAAGATTTAAAGATATTAAGATTTAGAGATACTAAGATTTAGAGATACTAAGATTTAAAGTTACTAAGATTTAAAGATATTAAGATTTAGAGATACTAAGATTTAGAGATACTAAGATTTAAAGTTACTAAGATTTAAAGATATTAAGATTTAGAGATACTAAGATTTAGAGATACTAAGATTTAAAGTTACTAAGATTTAAAGATATTAAGATTTAGAGATACTAAGATTTAGAGATACTAAGATTTAAAGTTACTAAGATTTAAAGATATTAAGATTTAGAGATACTAAGATTTAGAGATACTAAGATTTAAAGTTACTAAGATTTAAAGATATTAAGATTTAGAGATACTAAGATTTAGAGATACTAAGATTTAAAGTTACTAAGATTTAAAGATATTAAGATTTAGAGATACTAAGATTTAGAGATACTAAGATTTAAAGTTACGAAGATTTAAAGATATTAAGATTTAGAGATATTAAGATTTAGAGATACTAAGATTTAAAGTTACTAAGATTTAAAGATATTAAGATTTAGAGATACTAAGATTTAAAGATACTAAGATTTAAAGATATTAAGATTTAGAGATACTAAGATTTAAAGATACTAAGATTTAAAGATATTAAGATTTAAAGATATTAAGATTTAGAGATACTAAGATTTAAAGTTACTAAGATTTAAAGATATTAAGATTTAGAGATACTAAGATTTAGAGATACTAAGATTTAAAGACACTAAGATTTAAAGATATTAAGATTTAAAGATATTAAGATTTAGAGAAACTAAGATTTAAAGATATTAAGATTTAAAGATATTAAGATTTAGAGAAACTAAGATTTAAAGATATTAAGATTTAGAGATACTAAAATTTAAAGATACTAAGAATTAAAGATATTAAGATTTAGAGATACTAAGATTTAAAGATATTAAGATTTGGAGATAATAAGATTTAAAGATACTAAGAGTTAAAGACATTAAGATTTAAAGATACTAAGATTTAAAGATATTCAAATTTAAAGATACTAAGATTTAAAGATATTAAGATTTAGAGATACTAGGATTTAAAGATATTAACATTTGAAGATACTAAGATTTAAAGATATTAAGATTTAAAGACACTAAGATTTAAAGATATTAAGATTTAAAGATACTAAGATTTAGAGATACTAAGATTTAGAGATACTAAGATTTAAAGACATTAAGATTTAAAGATATTAACATTTGAAGATATTAACATTTGAAGATACTAAGATTTAAAGATATTAAGATTTAAGACATAAGATTTAAAATGCTAAGACTTAAAGATATAAGATTAAGAAGATTTAAAGATACTAAGATTTAAAGATACTAAGATTTAAAGATACTAAGATTTAAAGATATTAAGATTTAAAGATACTAAGATTTAAAAATATTAAGATTTAAAGATACTAAGATTTAAAGATACTAAGATTTAAAAATATTAAGATTTAAAGACACTAAGATTCAAAGATACTAAGATTTAAAGATACTAAGATTTAAAGATATTAAGATTTAAAGATACTAAGATTTAAAGATACTAAGATTTAAAGATACTAAGATTTAAAAATATTGGGATTTAAAGATACTAAGATTTAAAGATATTAAGATTTAAAGATATTAGGATTTAGAGATGTTAATATTTAGAGATGTTGATGACGTTGATATTTAGAGATGTTAATATTTAGAGATGTTGATGATGTTGATATTTAGAGATGTTGATGATGTTGATATTTAGAGATGTTGATGATGTTGATATTTAGAGATGTTGATATTTAGAGATGCTGATGATGTTGATATTTAGAGATGTTGATGATGTTGATATTTAGAGATGCTGATGATGTTGATATTTAGAGATGTTGATGATGTTGATGATTATGTTTAGAGATGCTGATGATGTTGATATTTAGAGATGTTGATGATGTTGATATTTAGAGATGCTGATGATGTTGATGATGTTGATATTTAGAGATGTTGATGATGTTGATATTTAGAGATGCTGATTATGATGCTGATGATGTTGATATTTAGAGATGTTGATGATGTTGATATTTAGAGATGCTGATGATGTTGATATTTAGAGATGTTGATGATGTTGATATTTAGAGATGCTGATTATGTTAATATTTAGAGATGCTGATGATGTTGATATTTAGAGATATTTGATGATGTTGATATTTAGAGATGCTGATTTGTTAATATTTAGAGATGCTGATGATGTTGATATTTAGAGATGTTGATGATGTTGATATTTAGAGATGCTGATGATGTTGATATTTAGAGATTTGATTGTTGATGCTGATATTTAGATGATGTTGATGATGTTGATATTTAGAGATGCTGATTATGTTAATATTTAGAGATGTTGATGATGTTGATATTTAGAGATGTTGATGATGTTGATATTTAGAGATGATGTTATGTTAGAGATGTTGATGATGTTGATATTTAGAGATGTTGATGATGTTGATTTGATTGATTATGTTAATATTTAGAGATGTTGATGATGTTGATATTTAGAGATGTTGATGATGTTGATATTTAGAGATGCTGATTATGTTAATATTTAGAGATGTTGATGATGTTGATATTTAGAGATGTTGATGATTTTAATATTTAGAGATGTTGATGATGTTGATGATGTTAATATTTAGAGATGTTGATGATGTTAATATTTAGAGATGTTGATGACGTTGATAATGTTGATATTTAGAGCTGTTGATATTTAGAGATGTTGATGTTCTCACCTCCAGGTCGGTCCCGGCCAGCGTAGCTCCTCTCAGGTTACAGTTCTTCAGTTTGGCGTTTTTCAGTGTCGCGACTCTCAGGTTAATCCCCGTCATCTGACTTCCCTCCATGTCCACACCCTTCAGGTTTGCTCCTGAACACACACACACACACACACACACACATTACGTTAAAGGAGAGTCAGGTGTGAGTGAAGGATGCGTGTGATTGGCTTCTTCTTCTTCACCCTCCAGATTAGCTTTGACTCCAGCAGGATCCTCAAAGTTGCAGCTTCTCAGTGAAGCCCCTTCAGCGTTGGTGCACAGCATCTTCACACCCTGCAGGTTTGCTCCCTGACGACGCACACACACACCCACTCATCATTAATTATCTTAACTCTGTGGTGTCGGATCAGAGGTCAGGTAAATATATGAGCCGCTCACATCCAGACTGGCCATGGACAGATCTGCTCTCTCCAGGTTTGCTCCGCTCAGGTTGGCGTGCGTCAGATTGGCTCCTCGCAGATTGGCCATCTTGAAGTTGATGTAGCGAAGATCCAGACGAGACAGATCTGCTCCTGTGAAGTTCAGACCCTGAGAGAACAGACACACCATGTTTTACTGACGTGACTCGTTTATCTGTGAGCTTGTTTTTATGTGAACGGACCTGACAGCGCAGCTCTGACTTGGTCGTCGTGGCCAACAGGAACCTGACAAACTCTTTGCGGGTCAAAGGTGAATGATCGTCAGGAGGCTGAGACGACTGAGCATGACAAACAACAACACGTTAAAAACTGTTAACGCTTTCAATTCATCACAATGTCTGACGACGTTTCCTGATCCCTGACCTTCACGAGTGTCTCCAGCTGCTCGGCCAGCTGCTCGATGCCAAAGAAGCGCGCCTCCTCCAGGACGCCTGCAGGGGGAGCAGCGAGGAATTCATTTGTTTTTTCAGCGGATAAATACATTTAAAAACACAGGAAACGAGAAAACTCTACGTTTGTATGTCTGAAAAATGTGCAAACTAATCGTGCGATTTCCCGTCTTTATGTAGATTTTGAACTTAAAAAAGTAGGATTTTTAAGGGTTAGGTAATACTTTATTATTTACATTACTTTTATTATTTTTATATTTAGGGTTAGTTGATAACAATTAATTAAATCAAAAATTTAATTTAAATAAATAAGGGTTAATATATTTTGTATTTATTATTTATAATAAATAACTTTATATTAACCCTAGTCTGCAGTTGGACATTGTTTTATTGTTAATCCAGGACGTGTGTGAGTGTTCCACTTTTACCCAGTGGGTTAATCCCTTCGTTGATGATGAGCTGTCCGTGTCTCAGATAATTCAGAATGGGCTCAAAGTAATCAGGACTGCGGTCGATGAGGTACGCCCCCTGTGGGTCGCGCTTGTTCCCCCACACGTCTGAATTCCATAAAAATGGAAGAAGAAAAAACTTAGTAAGCAGAAGTAAGCAGACGGATCATTTCTCTTCAAAGTTAAAGTGTTGAGTGAATGACTTTGACCTTTCTCTCTGAACATGTGCGCTAACATGCTCTCAGGCTCTTTACTGACGAGAGTGCTCCTGTGGAAAAACCACACACACACACCATAAATACACAACCAGATGTTTACATTAAAGACACTCACACAAATCTAACGTGACGCAAAACTTTACCTGGTGGTGGTGAAGCAGCGTCCGCCCACATTGAGGGTCAACCAATCCACATTGAGGGTCAACCAATCAGTGTGAGTCTGAGCTTTTTCAGGATCTCTGAGGTCGTCCTGGAGATCTACACACACACACACACACACACACACACAGTTGTTTGGCTGCATAATGCTGCCTTTATCTCACTGTTAGACGTTTCTAAACCACTCACTCTCTCACACCAAAGAAAATCAGTGATTTTAACTGGCAGGGACACAGGACCTGCTGGTCCTCTGCTGCCTCGTGTGGTCACTTTGTGTCACTTACATAAATCCAAACCTATGATTACAAACACTGAATTGACAAAATAAGAGATTAGAACTCAGTGATGGATGCAGCAGTGGATCAACAATTCCTGTGTGTGATGTTACTGATTTTCTCTATGAGGTTTGGTGTGGGAGAGTGAGTGGTTTACAAACGTCTGTCTCACCCTGAGATAAAGTTATAGTAGACGGAAGTTGATGACAGAGTCACGTGTGTGTGTTCGTCTAGTGAGAAATGAATGAAACATCCTCTTACCATCACATGACTCTTCCTCTGATATGTACAGCACATCATCATCTCTGCAGGAACACACACAGAGTGTTACTGGACTAACGCACACACACACACACACACGATGCTGTCTCATTCTAACCTGATCAATGTGACGTCATCGATCAGGCCGCCATTCCCGTTATAAACACTCGAGGCTCTGATTCCCAGTTTGGAGCTGGCGACAGAGAGTAAGTCGTCCAGGGAGCCGTGCACGGCCGCCACCTGCACCACACACATAACAGGAGCCATTTTGTGTCGTACAGAGGTAAAGAGGCACCTTTAACGATATTATTGCACATTGCGATAAAACTCACCCTTAAAAAGTTGAACATAAGCTATAAGTAACGTTAAAGAAGGCTAGCTCACCAAAATACAGTCTTAGTGATTTATTTGAAGTGCCACAAGGGGGTGCATCTTTATAGTCATTCCACAACCTTATAGTGCGTTCCATTTATAGTCAGAACTCGGAATTTCCAACTTGGAAACTCGGAGTAACCTAGTCACTAGTAACATATTTTTATGATTAACCATACTTCTTTTTTTTTTTAAATAAATCTCTTTTTAATGATAATTTAATTAATTTGACGCATAGATGACAGCATTATCATATAACATATTTGTTCTTATTGGTAAAATGTTATGTAACATTTTCTTGTAATATTAATAACATGTTTTTGTAACATGAAAAATATTTTTGTCATTTAACATCCCTCTGTATTCATCACGTATGCAAAAAACCCACATTAAGGCAGAATGCTTCGTCCACTTAGGATTAAAAAACCCGATATGAATGCGTTACTTCCTCTAAGATCATCGTAATAATACCGCGAATCGCAATTATTTTGGTCCAGAGAATCGTGACAGGAAATGTTCTTAAGCGTCTCCTCCTCTCGTTTCTTTCTTACCTTTCCGTAAACGGAGGTTCCGTTGACGAACAACGTGACTCGTTTCATGACCAAAGAAGAAGATTTAGTTTGTTAAATGTCGTGAATTTCATTTAAGAATCATCTTTTTTCCTGTGTTTTATTTCCTTTTTCGTCTTTTCCTCTTTCTCCTTCCAGACTCTGCTGTGGACGCAGCTGGAGCCCCGCCCCCTCCGCTGCCTCTGATTGGCTCACACTGACTTGTTTGGCCAATCGTCAGCCGTTTCACAGGAAACGTGGGCGGGACTTCCTCCGCCATGGCTGCACAACCAGAAACTAAATAAGCCAATCAGCTTTTTAGGTTCAGCAGCCTAAACCACAGGACTTTTACATAAAAAGTTATTTTACATTAAATTAATCTATATAGAAAATATAAGTTCACATTTATATTCAAATATCTTTTAATAATTGTAGTGACATACATTCATTTGCAGGGTATATTATGTTATATATATATTTTAAACCCAAACAGAGAAAAACTTATTTATTTCTGCATAAAGCAATAACTCCTTTGAGTTCATGTAATTATGAATTAAAAATGATGTTCAGTTTAGTTGGAATCAGTTTAGATTATGTTAAATTTAGACTATATCCAATTAAACAGGGGGTTGATTTAGATTTAAATGAGTTCATGTTATGTTTAGATGAAATCAGATTAAATTATGTTTAGTTTAGTTTAAATCAGTTCAAATTATGTTAAATGTAGATGTAACGAGATTAAATCATGTTTAATTTGGTTTAAATTACTTTAAAAGTAGATTAAATGATATTTGATTTGGTTTAAATTAGTATAAATTATGTTCATTTTGATTAAATCAGATTAAATTATACTTGATTTGGTTTGTTTTTAATCAGTTTAACTTATGTTAAATGTAGATGTTATGAGATTAAATTATGTTTTATTTGGTTTAAATCAGTTTATATTGTAAATGACTGGAATGATGCAGTGACCCCTTGTGGCCCTTCAAAATAGCTAATAATAAGATAAAATGGTAATTCCCATAACTTAACATGTCACATAGAACTGTCCAGGGTGTACCCCGCCTATCGCCCTGTGTCAGGTGAGATTGGCACAGCACCCTCTGCTGGAGGATAAAGTGGTGGAACATCGCACATAACTGTAAGGAGTGGAGTGGCTCAGTGGTTCAGAGTGGTACCCTGTGTGCAAAAGACTTCATGGTCGCAGGTTCAACTCCACCCCTGGCAGATTGTACTTAATTCCCTTCTCAGTCGCTTTGGATAAGCGTCTGCTAAATGACATGTAATGTAATGTATGAATGAAGCTCCTCCTCCTGCCAATGAAACATGATGGTAAACTTTCATTTCAGAAAACTTTATTTGACAAATTATTCAGCAGAACATAAAATAAGAGCTATGGTTGAGTTTCTGACACGTTTGTTTGGCAAAAACTGAGAAAATTTATACTCTTTCACCATCAACCTCCGACTGCAGGGATGTTTGTATTTAAAATATTTAACTGTTCTCAGCGACACAGTGAGTTTCAAATCATGAGTTTCTCTTTTCTTTGTTCAAAGCAACATGAACACGTCACTAAGTTCCACACGTTCACAACATTAGACCAATAAATAATCAAGTACGAACAAAACTCCAGTTCAGTTTCATTCTAACCTTTTTGTCTTCTTTAAACGAGCCAATTATCATGCAGAGCTGATTCACAGGGAGGGGGCGTGTCTAAAGAGGGCTATACAGGGGCGGAACAGCTCCGACATAGGCTACCAAGATGGCCGCCACTTGTCAAAAGCTATGCTACGTTTACTGTTAATAGCACTTTTGTCATATTTGTTTTACAGTGAATCAGTCGCACTCACAGTGTGATCACACGTGTAACTTTTGCTACAATGCCGCAAAGTTACGAACTGCTGTCGCGAAGTTACGAACTGCTGTCGCGAAGTTACGAACTGCTGTCGCGAAGTTACGAACTGTGGTTGTGAATTCGTCTGCCAGGTTTTTCTTGTAGAAGGTCCAGTGTGTCAGAAGTAGTGACATCTAGTGGTGAGGCTGCAGATTACAACAGAGGACTCCACTGTGAACCCTTCTTTCCCAGGAACAGATTACAGAACTACGGTGGCCTTCAAAGACCACAAACGAGCACGTTAGAGTTGTTCTTCAGCTCATGAGGTTTTTGTTCATTCATTTTTTTTAACAGCAGACTTTTCTTCCTCGTTTGCTCCAGTTTGTTCGTCAGTTTGTGCTACTACAGAAGCATGGCGACACAAAATGACGGCCTCCTTTAGCCTCATGTTCGTATATAAGCTACAAACAAGAAGTAATCTTTATTTTGAAAGCCATAACACACTCACAAACATTCAATTTCTGCCAATAAATCAGACAAAAACGACACAGTGGACGTTTAAATGTGTCTTTGTTCTAATTGTTGTTTTAATGTCACTCACCTGAGTTCAGCTCTGTTTTTTATTATAAAATAAATGCATGTCCTTTATTTGAATCATCGCGTCTGACTGTGTCTCCAGTTTATCTGTCTCTGTGGACGCAGCAGCTACTCGTTGCCACTGTCCTCCGTGTCCTCGTCCCCGTCCTCTCTCGGTCTGTCTCCGTTTCTCTCCGGGTAGTTGAGGATCTGTCTGTTGGCCTGCACGACGAACTTCTGCTGCTTGTAATACACCTTTAACACGCCCTTGATCAGCACGAACACGAAGCCCCCCTGTGGAGAGAAGGCCACAGTGCAGCGTCAGTGACAAGCTGGTCTTTGGACTTTTTTGTTGTTTACGTGAAAAAATTGACCCCGAAAATCGTAAGTTCAAAATAATCAGCCTAGAAGTACAGCAGACATTTTAACGTAATACCACTTGTCCAGTAGAGGGTGCTGTGAGTGCAGCGGTGTTGTTGTGCTGTAACATAAAGTTTGTGAAGATAACTCCCGATGGACTAACGATGGAAAAACATTTAGCCCTGAGGAAGTCAACATGGAATAAAATGAAAAGGGCGTTCAAAGAAGAACATTCTTGTCGTTTCTTTTTTGCGTTTAACTCCACAGAGCTAGCTCCCCCTACAGTTTGGGAGGTACATATTTTTATGACACCACTGTAAACTGTAAAACATGCATCCATTCATCGTCCACCTCTTTATCCTCACTGTTGTAAAAACTCAAACCTGGAAATGATGATGTTTTCAAACGTCTTGTTTTTGTTCACAAACTTAAAATGATTACGTGATTTCTTTGTTTTTATGGAGCAAAGAAACCAGAAACAAGAAAACCAGAGGACTGGCTGGTTCCAGTGGAGACCTGGAGACCTTCACAGTGACTCTGAAATCTGATTTAGCTCAGTACAAACATCATAAAGGATAATGAGCTGGATGAAGAAAATATTCACCAGTAGGGTGCGCTGCAGGCTGGAGTTGACGCGCTGGAACAGGATTTTTCCCACCAGGCTGGCGATGGAGGGAAAGATGAGAGCGCCGCACAGAGTCCTGGACACAGAGAGGTGGTCTCCTGCTCCGGTGGCGTCAGCGGGGACACGAGGACGATAACGACCGTTTCCTGAGATAACACACACACACACAATAAACAGAGAGAAACTAGACAAAAATAATATATAAAAATTTGATTTAAATATCAAAATAGACTGAGAAAAGGAAAACAAATTAAATATCTGAATTGTTTTTTAAATTGAAGTGAGAATGAACATTTTGATGAATGAATTAATGCTGGAAATGATGATTTTCTCAAAGGTTTGAATGATTTCTTTGTTTTATGGAGCAAAGAAACCAGAAAAGATTCAGTTTTAATTATATTAAAACCGCTCAAACTGATTCACTAATCATCAAAATAGTTCATTCATCGATTAAGTGTCATGTCCCTGACATGACTTAGTAGAAACCAGCAGGTTTTGTCTCGTGGACATTTTGTGCTTCAGTGTCCACGTACCTGAAGGGAGATAGTGTTTAAACAAGTATTTCTGCCACAGCCTCACGATATAATCCTCCCAGCGGATCATCTTCCCCAGGACCAGCACCACGGGGATTGTGGGTAAACCCATCAACAGGAAGAGTGGGTCGGCTCGCTCCATCACGTACAGGCCCTTCTTATGACCCACAACCTGCATGACGGTCACGGCTCCGTACGTCACCGCTGACCAGTACACGGTCCCGGCCACCACGCCGACCGCAGCGAAGGGACTGGCTCGAGACAGCGCTCTGTCCACCTGCTCCAGGAAAAACACCAGAGGACCTGAACACAGACACAGCACACGTGAGTCACAGTCCACACACACACACACACACACACACGAGTGTCACTCACCCATCTTGGGGAAGGTGACGTGATACTCGGTGCCGCACTGTGGACACGACACGGCTCCGCCGCTGTTTCCTTTCTGCTTCTCGTCCAGCCAGCGCTGAAGACATGACTGGTGGATCCATTTGGTGCAGCCTTTACACCTGCAGGGACTCACCCACTCTGCACTGTGGTCGTCTCTCTCTGTGGCAAAACACACCCAGCAGTGTCTGCACGCGCACACACACACACACACACACACATCAGAGACATAAAATCACCAAAAATTACAAGAAAATTAAAAAAATGACAGACTTCCTGTTTCAGAAGATGGATTTCCTTACACCGACCTGTCACACAGGTCACACACTGAATGTGGTACCTGTAGGCCTAACATTTTCCAGTGGGCTGACTTTAGGAGGCACTGTTGAGCCACTGTGTGACACGATTCATGGCTAACATTGATCGAATACAATATAAATGATCATTTTAGCAACCTTTTTATGAGTTTCCATACATTATATGATACATTACAGCAAATATAGTTCAAAACTAAAATAAAGTTAAAACTACTTTGATAATTGATTAATTATCATTGATTAACTACTTTGAAACTGATTTTTCAGTTTCTTAAATGCGAATATTTTCTGGTTTCTTTGAACAAAGAAATAATTAACAACTGTATTATTTTGGTTTGTGGACATTTTCTGAACTAAACGGACCTTAATGAGATTGAGTGTTTGAGTAATCATTAGTGCTGGTTATTTATGGTCATATTTTGATAATATTATGGGGAAAAGCTTTACTGTAGAGTTGCGGTTTTATATATTCTTATAAAGGGCAGAGCTGATGAAGAATCCACCTTTTATTTGAGGAAACCGAGAAGCTAAAGTTACAAAAAAACATTACTTGGTTATTATAATTATCATATTCTGTGGACCTTGACCTTTGACACGCACACACACGTCTTACTTCTCAGGCTGCTCCTCAGAAACAGACATGACGGCCGTGAAGCGACTCTTTCTCCCTGAGATGTTTTCATGAAATCATCAGACGCAGAAAACACCTGTGAAATAATAAAACACACACGTGGACGGAGCTTTTTAGGCAACAGTTTGTGACGTATCTGTCGACATAAACATGTGTAACCATGTGTAACATAAACATGCTGCAGACTTCTTCACTTTGAAATCACTGGTTTATATGAAGTTGGTGAAACAAGATAATAACGGCTTGTTTACATGTTTCAAATCATTTCATGTAGCTTAAGTATATGTAAAATGTGTTTGTCAAGACTTTTCTGACCCTTTTAAAGAGAACAAAATAGAAATACCAGTGAATAATAACAAATAACAAATACAAGTTCTGATGGACCACATTTGAAATCTACAGTAGCAATAGCAATTATAAATAGCAGAAACATTTTTACATGGTAGCTGAATGAGCCAGGCATTTAGAAAATATATGTGTTGATGAAATAAACCAAAAAATAAAACAGTAGTTGGGTAACAATGATTCAGCAATTTCAAACTAATCTTTGAGAGTGAAAAGGGAAAAAAAATATAAAAGATATTACTAATGACTCCACAAAAACGTATTAATTACAGTATAACATGTTAACTGTAGGTTATAATTTATCATATGATATAATTTAGATTAAATTAAAAGTCTAATTTTAGATCCTACATCATACTTTAAATCCCACTCATATAATGTGAATATTTAAGGTCTTAGCAAAGTTTAACAGTTATACAGTTTAACTATATATTAAGTAACATGGAGTAAAACATTCAAATGAAACGCATTACATGTGAGCTAAAGGGCAGAAGTGGCGTAATTATCATTCTGTACTTCCCAGCACTCCTTCTTTCTTACTAACAGAAACCGATAGCAAAAGTTAAATAACCGTGGATGTTTATGACATAATCTTTTCAGAGTTAACAGACAGTTGCTGGAACTCAGGAACCGCTTTAATGTGAGTGTTTTTGTGTGTGATGTCAGGTGAAATCACCTGCTGTGACCTCAAAAACAAACCTCTGTGTGCTAACAGGAGCTAGCCTGTCAACTTTAGCTACACTTTTTTTTTTTTAGCTTTAGCTAATTTAGTACACTCAGATTGGTAGATTATCCGCTATTAACGTCGCTCTTTTACGCCGTCATTTACTGTGGCGTCTTAATGAAACTCGTGTCACAACAGCACGTACCTGGAAAACAACCGTTAATCCACATTTAGTCAGTTTACGACCTTAAATCCGGGATTTTCTGTGTGTTTATGCTAAGAACGTTGAGCAGACTCTCTGACAGACACAAAAGTCCCGCCCACTCTGGCTGTCAGGCGGCTTTTTGATTGGTCCCAGTGTGTGAGTCATCACTGATGCATTCATGATACAAGAAAACGGTGGGAAATTTGGAGTTCAGGCGTGAGAAATAATACCACCATCTTCATTTGCGGTGATGTTCAAATATGATAATAATAATAATAATGATGATAATTAATTACAAAAATCACGACTTATTAAACACAGTTACAAAGTGGTTTTTCATAACAAATCAATATTTAACACAATATGTATAATAATACCAGTACAAAAAAAGCACATTTCCTGCCACTTGGCAAATAAAGCATGTATATAAGTAAGTCATAAGATAGTAAGTCATGATTACGATATAATAAGTCATTACAGGGTGACTTATTATCTCATAATAATGAGATACTTTATCATAACATGACTTACTTTCTCATAACTATGACTTACTATTTCATTATTGGGGGTGGAGTGGCTCAGTGGTTAAGACCCTACCTTGTGTACCAAAGACATCATGGTCGCAAGTTCGATTCCACCCCTGGCTAATTGTACTTGATTCCATTGTAAGTCGCTTTGGATAAAAGCGTCTGCTAAATGACATGTAATGTAATGTAATTATTAGGATATAGCAAGTCATATTTACCAGAATTATGACTGATGATCATGACTTGACATTCGTTATCATGAGATCGCTTCGACTCTCCAAGCAGCAGAAGGACTGTACATCTTCCTCAGACAGAGGTACTGCATCAGCCTCTCGTCCTGCAGCTGCACCAGGTGACATCCGTCTTGAGGAAGATCAACATCAGAAAGGCTGCATGTCCAGATAAGGTGTCAGGTCGGACCCTGAAATTATGTGCAGACCAACTAGCAGGAGTTTTTCTGGACATATTTAACCTGTCTATGCAGCTGTCCACGGTCCCTGTGTGCCTGAAGTCCTCCATCATTGTGCCTGTGCCGAAAAAAACAACCATCACCTGCTTCAATGATTACCGCCCTGTAGCTCTGACCCCAGTCATCATGAAGTGCTTCGAGAGGATCCTCCTGAAGTACATCAAGGACGCCATCCCTGGATTGTGAACACTTCACACCTGGTGAAGAAGGCCCAACAGCGGCTCTTCTTTCTCAGGAAGTTGAAGAGGTCTGGGCTCATAAACTTGTATAGAGCCACTGTCGAGAGCATCCTGTGTCTCAGAGTGACAGTGTGGTACGGCAACTGCACAGCACGGGACAGGAAGAACTTAGCCCAGGTGGTGAGGACGGCACAGGGGATTGTGGGATGCCGTCTACCTGATCTGGACTCAGTTTACACTGCCCGAGTCCGGAGAAGGGCCAGAGGCATAGCAACAGATCCCACACACCCGGGCTATGCACTGGTTGTACCACTTCCATCAGGAAAGCAGTACAGGAACATCAAAGCAAAGAACAACAGACTCAGGGACAGCTTCTTCCCCAGAGCTGTGAAAGCAATCGCCCCCCTACAGTGAAAACAATTCACATCCCTTCTCTACACCCCCCCAACACACACACAAACACACACACACACACACACACCACTGCAAAAATATTCTTGAATCTTGAATCTTATATGGTGAACATATATCTATACATAAAATAAAATACATTTTACTATGACAAAGACTATTGATGGAATAAAAACAAAAAGAATGTGTTAGATTTGTCACTCTTCTGCTGTCTGTTTTATATAAAGTTGGTTCAAAATGCGTAGTTCACGTGCACTCGGATTTTCTACTTCGACACTCTTCTTTGTTGAGTTTTACGGTGTGTTGGTTGCTATAGAAACGCGGATGGTTTTAGACTCTGCTGCAATCACCGTTGGAGAAATGAGGTCACGTGCTTTGAACTGTCCAATCAGAGACAACGGGATGTCTTTAAGTGAAGAAGTTTATCCCAGTATGAGCTTTTTTCTGTTCTGTAAGGTTTTTTTTTTACTGGCTAAAACATAAATAAATAAGTCTGAAGGAGAGTAATATTGTTTCTCGTATGGTAAGAGCGAATGTATTGTTATTATTATTATTGTTATTATTAGTAGTAGTAGTAGTAGAGTAGTAGTAGTAGAGTTCGTAGTAGTACGAATGTCTTCATTATGTCGTGAAAAAAGAGCAACTTTAAACTCATTCATTGGGAGATAAGCTAATAGAAAAGCTAAAAGGAAACTAATGAAGCCCAGTTCGCTTATGTGGGGCAGAATTATATCCACGAAAACCGAGCCCTTTGACCACTATTTACACTCCTTAAACGCAGTTACTGCTTCGTAAAGCAATTTCCACAAACAAAGTGCGATACATGACTTCTTAGCCAGTGAGGCTGCTGTCAAGGTTAGCTAAAGAGCTAAGGCTAATGACGAGCTCGTGTTTACCTCTTGTCTCTGTTTCTCCTCCTCCTAAAAACTGGATTATTCGATTTATAATAGCACGAATATACGGCCGAATTTTAGTGTACATCATGTTAATCACGGGTGTTTTAAGTTGCAAGTCGTAGCGCGTAGTAGTTGTGTTGATTTGTACTGATGTAGTTTAAATTAGAGCTATTGTAAACTGGATCAGGTAAGTTTTTTTCCCAATAATATTTGACCTAAATTTAATTTTATTTATTACTTTGTCATTAGTATTTTGGCTTTGACGTATAGTAATTGTAAATGAGTCTTCCAGTATCTGTAAATGTGCTGGACTACACATGTTTCCATTTTATTTATTTTGTGACTGGGTTCACACCTGGGTTGGCATAAGTATTTGATTAATTGATCATTCATTTGATTACAAACAACAGTTTTCCCCACTGCTGTTTTTTTGTAATCTTATATTTCTTATCTCATTCTATTTTATCTTGCGTTTAACCTGTAGCACCTTTAATAGAGATTTTAATCATAAAAAGTACGTTACATAAAATGTATTGTTATTTTTATTACGGACAGTCAAAATTGTGGCTTTTTATCAGTACTATCTTGTTAATTTAACGTTTAATCTAATAATTTAGGTTATTTAACTGGCATATTTAACTGGCATTCTGTGCATTATTTATTTAATTGCTAATTCTGTATTCAAAAAAGAAATCTCTATCATGCTAAATTTGATTGAAATCTTATTGTGAGCAGTTAAATCTTTTTTTTGCCCACAGAGGAAAGCGATGAGACATCGGTCAACTTCACCTCCGCTTCATGTCCACGTCAGTGACGACACACCGGTCCATGTACACATAAAGAGTTTCAGAAAGAGTCCAAACAAAACACAGCAGGTTACAGAATGGATTGTTTTTCATTCTCTAATATCATTTAATAATATTTTGACGTTATTAGTTATTTTTCCACATTTGTTGTTTTTAAAGGGGAAGATCAAAACAGATGCAGGAAGTCTCCGTCCCACAGCCACGGTCAGAACCCGCGTGCCATGGATTCCCCCGGGTAAAACCTCCATACGTGACTCGGCGTTCAAGTGGGAGGTAACGGCTCTTAAAAAGGACAATTACGTTTCCTGCCAGGATGTTGTCACTGAACAAAGTGTCATGTGCACCCAAGGGTCTGACACACCGCCTCGAGATTGTACCACCACTTCCAGAACCAGAACCAGAACCAGCATCAGAGACCCAACATTCTCCTCTGCGATTGGCTGACCTGGCAACAGACGAGGAGGAGGAGCAGGGGGAGGGACTACACGGACGAATCAGCCAGTACGAGAGGAAGATTGACAGTTTAATGACAGAAGTCGGCTCTCTGAAGAACGAGGTCGGTTGCTTTAATTTAGGACTCTACATTTTAAAGTGTTTTTTTTAGTGTCATGACTGTATTAGCTCCTCAAAATATGCTACAGTCATGATAGGCAACTGAAGTTTATTTGTATGACGCCATTCTTACACAAGGCAATTCATAGTGCTTTACAGAAGCAAGTAAATACATTGGAAATTAAAACAAAATCAATTAAAAAAAATCTATTATAGAAATAAAAACAATTTAAAACATTAACATTTTTTAAATCAAGCAGACAAAGACTTTTTCATCTGTTCTGTGTTTGCACAGAATGATAGTCATTTACACGCAGAATATAATTTAACTTCTGATCCCGACATCACACGCTTTGATGTCAAGCACAAATAACAGTCGTAAAGCTGTAGTACGTAACTTAAAAACATGAAAAATGTCTCTCAAATTCAAACCATTGTCAAATGAGTTGAGGCAATGTTGATCAAGGCCATCGGCTTCGATCTCGTGTCGCCCGGTGACGCAGTCTCACAGTAGAATAAAATAAAATGGAAGTATAAGTACTTTATTACGACAACCCACAGGTGACCAAAGTGCTTTACAAAATAAAAACATTACAAATGAACCATGATGGAAAAATTAAATCAAAACACCACAATAAATAAAATTATAAATAAATGCATTTGTGACCAGTTAAAATTTCAGTTAAATAGGCCGTTTAGGGCTTCAAAAAACAAACGTTAAAGGTTTAAATTCAGTTCTAAAACACACTGGTACAGTTAAAATATAAAATATAAAAGTAAAGCTGCAAACAACATGCATCGTAAATGATTATGTATGAAGAAAGTGAAGAGGTGGAATAATGTGGGGTAACTCCACATGATGCTGTCAACCTATATTATATCTTAATAAATGGCTTTTTTTTTTACATGTATCTAAGGACTAAAGTGTCTATGTGTGTGTGTGTGTGTGTGTGGGTGTGTGTAGGTGGAACTCCGTAAGAAGGCGCAGCAGCTGGAGCGTCAGTCGGAGCGGCTGAGTGCGTCGAAGCGAGTGATCGCGGAGCAGGAGGAGGAGCTCGCCGAGGTCACCAAGGAGCTGGTGGAGACGGAGCGGGAGAACTCGCGCTTACGCCAGTCCATGGAGAAGATGCTGGAGGAGAGCGACGTCCACAGGTGCGCCTCGTTACACGCGTCACAGGACATTTATGACGTCTGTGAAGACTCTCACTGTCTGCACAGCTGCTAAAGTAGTTAAAAATATTATATTTATGTTTTTGACGCATTCAGGTTCAGTTTTATGTCACATTGCTGGTAGAACTAGTAGAGAAGTCAAAGACAAAAGAAAACACGTAAAACTGTGAACATAGAAATGTATAAAATTTGGAAAGAGTGTCGTAGTTTTCTTGTTCTGGTGTAAACAGTCACAGTCTCTTTATTGCAGTGAACCCTTGTCTCGTCCTCGCAGACCGGACAGAACTCCTCAGGACAAAGACGCTCTGCTCAGGAAGCTGATGGAGGCCGAGGTGGACGGAGTGGCCGCCGCCAAACAAGTGTCCGCTCTCAGAGAGTCTGTGTCCAAACTGGGCGGAGCCACAGTGAGTGTTCACCCTGTCACAGCGACGTTGTTTTAGTATTAACACGATGATGATGATGATGATGATTTTTGTCTGGTCTGTGTCGATGAAGAGAGCGTCGGCTGCTGAGGTTTCAGGCCTGGATCATCAGAAGATGATGCTGCTGCAGAAACTGGAGACGTTTGAGAACACGAACAGAGCTCTGAGGCATCTTCTCAGGGAGCAGCACGGATCCAAGGTATGAAGGGATGAATGAATGAATGAATGAATGACTCGGGTATAAATCATGACCAGATCCTTCCTTGGTGTCTGAAATGATATCATTCTTCCAATGATCGCTTGTTATTCTTTTTTCAATAAACAAATCAAAACTAAACTTAAAAGCGAGCACAGTAGAAAACTCTTACAAATAAAAATGAGACGTGGCTCCAACAAAGGTTTTATTTTGAGCATCTGAACCTAGTACAATTTTAACAAAGGTCACGCAGAGAGACTTAAAACCAGCACCACGTCCATGAAACATCATGCTGGAAAAGGAGTAAGAAGAAGCTTAAGTTTATTTAATCCAAACCCTTTCTCCACTTTTTTACTAACTGATAATCATTGAGTGGCTTCTTCTTACACCTTATTTAAAAATGACAGTATATTTTGTATCATGGTCGTGCCTGGACAGATTTGCTTCCACATACACACACACACACACACACACACACACACTGTCTCACATCACTGTGTGTGAACAGATGGAGTCAGTGCGACTGTCGGAGCAGAAGGATGATTTACTGAAGAGACTGGGAAACACAGAGGCCGACAACGCTGTGAGTTTCTTTAAATTCAGTTTTATTATATAAGTGACGGCCTCTGTCCTTAGACCCTCACATTGAGTGACAGAGGAGGATCCGTCTGTCAGGACACAAGAGTTTTTTAATCTTCACAGTGTGTGTTTCTCGTCTCATGTGATGACACTTGTTTTTCAGCTTCTTGTGGTGAAACTTCAAGAGAGAGAGAAAGAGGTCGATGAGCTCTCCAGACTCCTGGACACGGAGAAGGTGCTGCGAGCTTTTTATTTTTAGTATATTTGTGTGTCGGGGATGATTCTAAACTAAAGCAGTGTCTTCATCTTTTCACTGAAATCCAGGACAATTCCAAGAGCACGGTTCATTTGTCCAAGAGTCTGGAGTCGACACGAGCTCATTTACAAGGACAGCTGCGCAGCAAAGAGGCCGAGAACAACCGACTCGTTGTTCAGATAAAGGTCAGTTTTCACTTGTTATGTCTGTCGGAGCCAAAGTGAAAGAGGTTATATTAAATATAGGAACTAAACATTGCCCTGGGCAGGTGATCCGTACGCAAGCAAAACCAAAAAAAGCATTTGCTTAGCCTCTACAATGTCTCATATAATAATAACAATCATGATATTAATGATCTATAAATGTCAGGTGACTCACTAAACTGTGCAGAGTTGACTTTGACGTCGTTTGGATACGAAATGCAAGCGATATCAGTAGAAATGTGACAGATATATATATGTACTGCCACCTAATCTCAAGTCTGACGTCATTTGTTATTCTTCTTATTATTATTATTACTATGTCATTATTTCAATATCTGTATTTATGTTTGCTGCACAAGTAGAAGTGACCAAATACACAAACAAATACAGAAAATATGAAAATACACACAATAACAGGCACATTTGATCATGCACTGCACTAGCAACAACAATAATAATCTTTAATATTCTGGACAAACTGCCCTTCACGGTGGAACAATAAAGACCATTAAACAATATACAAACAGCATAACATCAAAAATGAATAAAAACAAGCAAATTAAACATGTTTTATTCCCTGCAGGGTCATTTATTTTGAGTAACATGGTCTGTCCCAAATATAAAATAATCTAAAACACTGTAGAAACAAACCAGTCAAATCAACCAGAGAAGTTAAAAAACATCAGAATATTAAAATGCCCAAAAATAAAATTACACTGTAAAAACAGACCAATACAAATGAACTGTTACCAAGATCTGAGTTATAATCTGAGTTATTCTACAGTCAGTGTCACCTGTTGTTCAGACTGTTTTTTCCTGCGAGGTCAGAACCTGGAGCGAGCGGCCGAGCGTCAGAAAGTGGAGCTGGAACATCTGAAGGAGCAGCTGACGAGGCAGAAGCAGCAGGCGAGCGCTGACCGAGACGCTCTGAAACGAGCCACGAGAGTCCAGAAACAGAGAGCGGAGCGCTGCCAGGACACCACGGGACAGCTGAGCGTCCAACTCCTGGACATGGTGAGACTCAGGAAGGACATTTTACAGTCGATCAGTCTACTACTGTTTAACACCAATTGTATTTCTATATTTGTTCAATTAAAGTATAAGATGTGTATTTTCCTCCTCGTTATTAGTAACTTAAACAAATGTTAAAAGAAAATGAGAGAGAGAGTAGTGTATGGAATCCCAAAGGGGTCACATTTCGTCTGCGTAAATATGAGCGTAAAAAGTGTACACATGGGTCATTGAAAGTGCTTGAATTTTGTGCAAGTTGATATTTAGGTTGAAGTCTCCCTTGTTTGTTACGACGCCACCTACTGTTTCACACCCTGCATTGCTTGATGGACGTAGACGAGGCGACGCAGGACAAACGTCGAGTCATAATTACTGTCCACTGTCTGGAAAGTCCTGGAAAGTCCTTGAATTTGATGTGAAACCAGGGTGCGGGACCCTGTTTAACGCAACGTGATTACGCAGACGAAATGTGACCCTTTTGGCGTTCCATAGTAACGCAGATTCCAAGGTGTGTTGAGCTTATGCATGCATTCAGTGACCCTCGTAAATCGAATAACTCTGTGAGTGGATTACTCTGATTAAACACGGTTTTTACGTCAGTGGCAATTCAGAATGATTTTTATCACATTGTAGAACATTTGCACACGTTACCATAGCAACCAAAAATAACATTATATATATGTATGTTATTTTGTCTTCATCAGGAGAAGCAGTTGACTGAAGCTCTGTCCACAGCTGAAAGTTGGCAAAGTCTTCACACACAACAGGTGAAAGACAAGAGTAAACTGGAGATGGAAGTGTCGCTGCTCAACAGGTGTGTGTCGCCCCCTACCTGCCACACACACACACACACACACACGTTAGCGTCGCTAACTAAAATAATCCAAGGACTAGATTAAAAACAAACAAACACTACAGAAACGCCACAACATTAAGAGAGTGCAAAAACATTACACCTTTTTTGTAATGTTGTAGTGTTTGGTCCTCCAGGGCCACCGTAACTCCCCGGTCTGTCCAAGAAACCACGTTTCACATTGTGGCAGCCACTTGCCATGAAACTGAAGGAATGAGCCCTCATTCTAACTCGCAACACTTATTTATTTTACGAAAATAACTAATATTCATACAAAACTGCCGTATTGTGCTTCAACAGGAAGTTCCCACACTTTGTACGTGTACCACAAGTTTCAAGTATGGATGGCATAGTGACAGTCACTGCAGTAACACCACTTGGACAAACTACATAATAATTAAGTATTATTATTATTATTATTTTTCCTAATTTCCGGTTGGCAAACAGCTGTTGGGTCCATTAACGATGGTCCAAACATCATGGTCCAAACATCATGTAGGATATTTAATAAAAGTTTAAGAAAAATAACCCTAACCACACACTGTGTTTATGCAATAATTCTTCAAATAAAGTGTTTCAGTGATAATCAGGTGAAAAAAATCACCGTTAAACATCTTTTATTGTGAGTCTACGTCACGTCTCTTTTCAAATCATTTCACATTTATGTCTCATTTCTGATTTTTCTAAACCACTAATGTCTGAAACCTGGCCGTTCTGTCGTGTCACAGTCGTATTTCAGAGCTGACGGAGCAGATTCGCAGCGCGGAGGATAAAAGTCGTCTGGAGAGAGAGACTCTGCTGGACCGACTGCACGTCCTGACCACGGAGAACACGGCAGCCAAACTGGACAACCAGGCTCTGAAGGTGAACAAAAACACCACCAAACCATGTCCTGCTACTCTGTCCTCTTCACTTATAGACTCAGATTACGTCAGGAGGTTGACGTGTGCGCTTGATTTGCTCTGTGTCAGGTCTCAGCGACCACGGTGGACGAGAAGCTGCTGGTGTCTCAGTCTGAGCTGCAGCAGGTCAGAGCTTCCATCAGGCAGTATGAAAGTCTGCTGGACAGCTACAAGATCCAGGTGTGGAGAAGGAGTACATCTACTGTATATATACAGTATATCTATATTTCTATAGATATATACAGTAATAATGTAAATAACACTAACACTCTTTCAAAGCCTGAGACAAATGAACTTTCAGGACAAAAAATTACACTCCACAAAACAAATTTACCAGATGTGAAACACTTTTACAAATCCACAAAAAGGTTTAAAAAGTTTTACAAATCCCATATAAACAATTTTACAAAATTTGAGACAAATTTAAATTTTACAAAATAAATTGACTAAACACTTTTATAAATGTAAATCTAAAATGTAAATTTGTCTCATCTTCTCCTTAATATTGAGAGGCAACAAAAGGTGTTAATGCAGTGGTTGGGTCATGCACTAAAAGTGTTTATTAAGCACCAAACAAAAGTACAATACAATATTTGATTACATTACAGCTGTTGCACATTATTTCATATTCAGATTTTATTTTTTTTTCTATTTAGTTGCATTAAACCAAGTTTTTATTACTTTTAAGTCATTTTTTTACACCATACAGAAGCATCTACACATTTTTTCCACAACAAAATAAAAATTTTTATCATCCGCAACGATGAAGAAGTTTAGCAACATGTTAGCTCGACCATCAATATATGAAAACATAAGAAGTTCTGGCTGTTGTCCGCTGTTATCCGTCGTCGTCCAGGTGGGAAAAACACGAGCCGAGGCCGACGACTTCGCTGCTCGTCTGGCTCGGGCGGAGCAGGCGGCTCAGGCCGTGCGGGGGAAACTGGACCAGGAGGTGGACGAGGTCCGTCGGGAGCTGCAGGGACGTCTGGCAGAGCTGGAACCCCTGCCCGACGCTCTGCGCCGCGCCGAGCTGCGGCTGCAGGAGGCTCAGGACCGAGAGCGCGGTCAGGAGAGACGCAGCGCCGAACTCGGCAACAACCTGACCGAACTACGCATGAAGGTCACGACACTTTCACGAGGGGTCAGGAGTGAGCTGTCAGTGTGATGTGAAAGTGAAACCTGTGTTTTGTGTGGTGTCAGGTGGAGACGCAGGGAAACCACATGGATCTGCTGAGACAGAAGAACAAGGTTCTGCTGGAGGAGAACAGACGGCTGCAGCAGCGAGTGGAGACTCTGGAAAAGTCAGTGACCGCCGCACTAGAAATAAGCCAAATATACTTAAAATGATTTTTGATTTAAGAGAAAGAAGAGAAGAAACAGCTTTAAGCAAACTTTGCTTAAAATTACTGAAAAGAAATACGTAAATCTATCTTGTAAATCTGCAGCCACTTTTAGACTCTAATGTTCCTCAAAATGAGGGGAAAAAAACAGACAAAAGTGTCTAGAATTGAAGAAATAACAGGCAAACAATATCATGTAAGTGTGTTTATTTAAAACTTGTTAATATTTGTTCTATTTCAAAACTTGCTTGACAAGATTATTTTTCTTAGTTTCCCAGAAGTTGGGTTTCTTTGACTTGTTTCTTGTGTCTGTCTCTCTCTCGGCAGGACGTTGGAGGATTCCAGCGCTCAGAACAGCGAGCTGCTGTCAGTCCTCAGCAAGCGTGAAGACGCCGTTCACAGCAATCAGCTCCGCCTGGAGGAGAAAACCAGAGAGTGTTCCCTGCTGAGCCGAGGTCTGGAGGAGGCTCTGGACGACGCTCGACGACAGGTCTGACCGCGACCGTCGCACTGACCACACCCACTTCAATAATTCCATCGTGAACTTTCATCGTGATGTGCAGGAGATTAGAATATATAGCTGTCCTGTAACTGTGCTGTAACGTAAAAACTTAAAATGTAGGAATAAAAAATGTAGAAAAGAGGATTATACATGACATACAGGCATTGCATTTTATATATAAATGAAACAAATCCGATTCTTGGGTGAAATCTGGCCTATGACGGAAGAAATTGTCCGATAGCTCCGTTTGAGATTTTAGCGCCAAATCACAACAACATATATTATCTCAAGGCTCTGTGCAGAGTAAGACAGAAACCTTTACAATAGAGAAGAGAAAACTCTGTGACAGAACCAGAATGAAACATGTGCAGCATCTGCCGAGACAGGTTGTGGTGAAAGGACAAATGGGGGACAGAGGGGAGGTGAGGTAGAGAACGTGAAATAAGAATTAAAGTTATATAGATATTGGTAGATAGTTGTTTTTAAACCTACGACCTGAAGTTTGTCACTGCAAAGTGAACGGAAGCTTAAATAAGTTAGCGATAACTGTTCGTCACTCATTAATTAATATGCTGCGTTTTACATTTGTCTCCAGGTGTCGGAGAGCCGAGAACGTGCTTCCACCAAAGAACGCTCCACCCAGGCCAAGATCGTGGAACTGGAGACGCAGCTCAGCAGAACCACGTCAGAAATCAACCAACTGCGACGTAGCAAAGAGGAGGTAAACGCCTTTAGCTCTTTACTCTGTGTGTGTGTGTGTGTGTGAAGTGTTAGCAGGTGTGTAAAGTGTGTGTGTGATGCTCAGGCGGAGCGGCGATACCAGAGTCGACTCCAGGACATGACGGATCGTCTGGAGCAGTCGGACAGCACCAACCAGAGCCTGCAGAACTACGTCCAGTTCCTCAAAGAGTCGTACACCAACGTGTTTGGAGACGTGGTGGTCAGCAGCTCCCTGCAGGCTCCTCCCTCTCCCATCTGACCGTCCCACCATCACACAGTCAGGGTTATAACCAAACGAGAACCCGAAGGACCTGGAACACAGGAGCTGTGGTGGGTCGGAAACGCAGAATTTTCCCAAACCTTAAAAAGCCTCAGCGCTGCTCTCAAAACATATCTCAACCAGAGAAGGAGAAAAATGAGAGACAGCGGTCGAGATGAGGTAAAACATAGAGCAGTTTCTCCCCAAACTTTATATTTGAGGACTGTCGTTACCCAAATCACATATACACATAAAATCTCAAATAAAAGGTTTTGAAAATTCGGCAAAAATTGCTTGGGGACCCTAAAATAATGGCCTGCGATCCATCTGTGGGCCCCCGACCCACTTTTTATGAACCATTCACTCAGCAGTCTGGAGCAATGTGGGGTTAAGTGTTTCACTGAACTACCTACATGAATATTTTCCACTTTAAAGCGTTAAAGGTTTATTCATTTTTATGTTTACGCATAAAAAAAAGTTAGGTTTACATTTCCATGGTGACAAAGACGTATTGTTCTATCGCAATCATCTGTGATGCTACGACCACTGCGAGACTCTGGACAACAGTGTGGTGGATTAATCGTGGGTTAATTGTTGCTAATGTACGTGAAGTGAAATTTTTGACACAATCAAATGAGAAGGTGAAGCTCGTGTTCACAAAGACTTCCATTCAAACTAAGTTGTTTTTGCGACAAAAGGAGTTTTTATTATTATATTTTTTACTTCCAGAAATCCACGTCCACATTTTATAAATGGTCTGAGGTTTAATGAATACAAATACCCTGTTTTTCTTCTTTTTACAATATTTTCCCATGATTCCATGTCAATTCCTTGTTTGACTAAACGTCCAACAACAAATATCTTCATGTTTACGTAATTTTTTTAACTGTTAAGGATGTTATTTTTATTTTAAATCAAGCCAAAAATTACACATATTCCAACTCTATGTTGTTAAAGCGCAGGCCAAGTCTTTTTTAATCAACTGTAACCATCAAAAATATGCATTTTACTGTGTGTTTTTGTGCTATTTAATACGGAAACTATTCATTTATTTGTCATAATTATACAGTTTTTATCCGAGTCGCTCATGACACAAACTTTGGTGCTTTTGACTGAAACAAAACTTGCATGTTTACATCATCGCATACAAACACACTGAGTCCATTGTTTTTATTTATTTATGTTTGTCTAATGCAGATGTTCTTTTTCACATGATTCAAGTGTTTGTGTGTTTTCTTGACTCTGATTTTGGTTATTTTAATAAGAATAAAATTAAACACAAGCACAAATACTCGATTATTTCATTGTTAGCAAGCAAACACATTTTTTCTTTAAGAATTTATTTGATTAAAGTAAAAAAAAATACAAATATATGATATAGAATTATGTGGAATTGGTACACACAATGTATAAACGAATAACGTTTATTATCCATCATAAATATTACGAGAACATCAAATAAACTAATAATGGCGTGGAGCCAGGTTTCGGCTCGTTCCGGCATTTATCGGTACTTCTCGTGTATCTGCAGAAGCTTACGTCACATTTAGGCGAGGAAAAAAAACACATACATCCCCGAAGAGCGATCCGAGCTCTCGTCGTTCGTCGTCGATTCTCCTGGTTCAACCAAACCAACACTTCGTGCGCTATTTTTATATAAAAACAAAACAAGGTAAGAAAACGCTTTTATTTTGACTGCGTTGCTGATTTTAAATAAAGTTTAAATACTGCTGCAAATGCTAACCTGCGCTGTTGGCTCCGTCCGTGTTATCTGTTTGCTGCTGCTGTGGCTAGGCTAGGCTAGGTTAGCTCCGCTCAGTTTAGCGGCTAGCTCCGCTCTGCAGCGTTAGCGAGCTGTGCTTTTGTTTTACGACATTTTAATAACGTAGAAATAAACAATACACACAAATACATCTAAAACAGACACTTTTATTTGAGGGGACGTGTTGAAAACATTAATGTTAGCATTGGCCACCCTCTTAAACACCGTTAGCGTTGCTTAGACACCCATCGACCTGTGTGCCATTCAAACACAACGGTTCAATGACAGATTCACTTGAGGTTTTTTCTGTGCGTGTAGCAGCAAATAACACGAACGTTTCCCTCTTGGAAAGTGAATTTAATGTTATAATTACTGGATTTGTGAGGATGGAAGCTGCTGTCTGCTAGACGGTCCATTACTTGGCGATTAAACCGTCACTTTAATTTAATTGATTCCTTTTTAGAATTCAAAACGATAAAAATCAGTGAAATTTTAATTTTACAGCGACTAAATGTCACAGTATTTGTAAATGGGTAGCTTATGTAGTCGGTTGTATTAGCTTGTCAGCTATGGCAGGGAGTGAGGGAGCCGCCCAGTGCAGGAAAGACACTGTGTGGACATTCTGTGGACATATGGACCCAGCTGTTCTTCCTCCTGTTACACCACTGCACTCACTCCGTCGTTCATTATTAATGTCAGCATTTGAGCTGTTAGTAAATGTACAACAAACAATATATGAGACAGTTTTCACGGATGAAATACTAAAAAAAATCACAATATTACAATGTTATGATACAATCATTTTTATTGTGAAAAGACATGGAACAATTATAAAAGGTTTTTGACCCAATTAATTGTCATTCTCGATTATAGCATACATTTGATGTATTATTTTTTTATTTATTGGTAGATATTGGTCAGACTGATAGAGAGATGTACTTTATTGATCTGGGAAGTGTTCTGTTACAGCAGCATAAGACATCTAGCATAGAACACAAGAGTAAACTGTGAATTAAAAGGTAGACGAAAAAGAATAGATTAGAATACAAAAATATATATAAACAAATGACGCTATGAACTCTGCATGAAATTATAACCTGAATGCCAGTAGAACATTTCAATATTTTAATGTGTATAAACAGTAGTGCAAAA
This sequence comes from Solea senegalensis, assembly GCF_019176455.1. Lineage (NCBI taxonomy): Eukaryota > Metazoa > Chordata > Actinopteri > Pleuronectiformes > Soleidae > Solea > Solea senegalensis. Next base: position 18,913,165 of record NC_058040.1, read on the forward strand.
ATGGCAGGGCAGTAAACCAGTAGTAGAAACCGGGATGTAAACGTGGTATGCAGGATATTGGACTTTTTACAGTTGTCCTATATGCCGCTATTCACGAGTGCTTAGGCCGAAGTGGTCGAAGAGTCATAATCCTGTTCAATGAAAACGCTACATCTGGCAAACCATGTTCAGTAACTGCAATGCACGACAGATAGACGATTAATAGAAAAGGGTTTTTTGTGGTGCATTTGTCGTCGAAACTCAGAATTTCCAGCTTGAACCTTGGGATTTCTAGATAGCTGCCACTATACAAACATGGATGCTTTTACAGTTTAATTAGTTTCACAGTAAATCATTGGTACATATAATACTGTTTCAATTTTTTATCATAGAGAAAATACCACAGCTAGCCCAAGAAACATCCACTATTTAAATTTTTTTTAAAGCAGTGAACTCAAGGATGACTAGCGATTCCGTAAATGGATATAAATGGAAAGTAGCATTATTTAAAAGTTATTACATCGATTACAAAAACCTCATCTTGTCTCCTTGTTGGGTTTGAACTGCACACATGCCAATTATCGTACACGAGTGTGTTTGCCTATATCCAATAATACATTTTCAAGCCAAGCCAAGACATGTAAAACAACAGTGGAAGGATACTGTGTTGCACCTTTTGCTACTGACTGTCCCAGCATTGGTATTTTGACAGGACGATGTCAAATTCCTCACATACCAACTGGCCCTTTAATCTGAGGCTGTGCTGCACACAGCTTCCACGATAGTGACATAAATGTCATGGGGAGAAAAGGCGTCACCCTGTGACCATAAAGGAACTCAAGAACATGAGCTAATGAAATTAAGTTCCATAAAAGCTGTAAATTATAGACATAAATATTACACATGTTTTTAGAGATAAAGCTGTGGTGTATGATGTGGTTCTGCAAAGGGAACAGTTTGTTGTTTTTGTTGCAATGTTCGGTAAGTAGTAGTATATGGACATGAATTAAGCTCGACGATGATTAAAGACACATTTGTATGTCGTTAAACTTATTTAACTTATTTAATTACACGAGCAGAATGTTAATCATTGTTTGGCATCGGTCCATGCAAACTCGTGAATGATGAATAGTGAATATTCATCCATTGTTGTTGGAGCCACGGGCATGAAAACATGAGGCATTGAGAGCTTCAGTGCCGACATTGCTAACCTTTTCTGACAGCAGAGTCTGAGCTCATACTCCCGCCTGTGATCCAGAAACATGGACTTAAACTGGGACAGCTGTGCCACTGCCACCTAAAATACTTGTGTGATATTCCCACAGCAAATGAAATGTCCCTCGAGACTGCCCCATTTTTTTTTACTGTGTTACAGTTACCACATGACCTACATGCACATCACTCACTTTTCATTTAATACACTTAGATTTTGCTTCCATTTTACCCGAGGATTCATGTGAGTCTGTCTGATGATGCAGTTACATAAAAACCTAGTAGTATGGATATTGCTTTATGGACACACCATATCAAAGGTTCATTATATATTCACTATAGGGCTGTTTTTCTGATTTATTTTCATAATCAATTAGGAGTTTGCTCCAAAAGATTTACAGAAATTGTTTCCTAAACCTGGAAATGATGATGTTTTTATGAATGGAGCAAAGAAACCAGAACATATTCACATTTTATCATCTAAAAGATCAGAGAACTTGTTTTAATTATGGAAAATAGTCTTTCATGTGAGTAGTAGGTGTAGTAGGACCTGAAAAACGTCCACATGCTGCATTTTCTTTCAGAGGCTTTTGTGTTGTGACTGTTTTCTCAGATTTATTTTGCATGTTTCTTCCGTTTTCACCTGAATATAACAAAGGGTACAGGGCTGCGACAAGTAACAACAATCTAATTTTGAATCATGATTGACTAAAACTGAATTTTAGTAAAAATATTTTTTGGAACCAGAAAAATTATCCTGTGACCCATTTGTGGGTCCCAACCCAGTGTTTGGGAACCACTGCAACTATATCGGCTGTAAATAGACGTACAAGATCCCAAACAAGCCCACTCTACTGTGTGTTATTCATTTAAGAGGACACCAGTACACGGCACAGACGTGTGGGATTAGATTTGTGGATATTTATTTTAGTTTACGTCACAAACTGGCAGCTGAATGTGAAGAATATGTTCTAATTATGAAGGCACTCACTGTGTTTTTGCTTCTCACTGATGGATGATAGACTCGCAGCATGTCCACCTTTACTAAACCCAAACTCAAGGTAACCACCGTGTTTGTGCCTCTACTCTGTGTGAGTGTGTGTGTGTTTGTTTTTGTTTGTGTGTTTCGTTTGTGCAGGAAAGATGATTCTAGAGAAGTGTAGGTTAGTGGTGGTGGTGTTTTGCTGAGTAAAGGGATGATGATGTCGGGAGGGAGGGGTCGACGCATTGGGCTGGGCTACATCTTGGCTGGCTCCGTCTTGTGCGAGCGCAGCCACTGCAGGTGCAATGCGTCTGTCTGAGCTCCTGTAGACCGGGACTCTTCCTCGCGAGTCTCCAGCAGATTGTTGAGGGACTTGAAGCGCAGACGTTTGCAGACCATGACTCCGTCACAGACGTAGTCCTCACATCAGCTACGACACACGGAGGGAAAAAGCCTGAGGCGCCGTCACATCTGAAATATCTTCTCTGTACGTTGTTTTCATTCCTCTCCATCCTCTCAAACTAACTGTAACTGTGTAATGCTGTGTTTAATTTGTGTCGGGGTAATAGTGGTGCATGTGCGTGAATAATAGGCATTAGTGGATTGAATTTTGCTGCATGACTTTTGTTTTTGTGTGATTTTTGTGTGTGCTAATTTTTGAGCAGTAATGGAGTAACACAGCCCTTTGGAGAAGATTGGAACTGCGTAGTACTTGACGTTTGTTAGTTTTGACTCAGTTTAGAGTTGTGAAAGTCGATTGTTGACTTTGTTTTACGAGACCGTTTCCTTTTATTTAGGATATCACAAAGTCCGATACAGTCATTTAAGACCTTACACACCTAAAAAAATCATGCTGAGTCATTTCAAGCTATTTCAAAGACAAAGAAAATGTCTATTGTCACCTGCCTAGGGACTGCAGAAGTAAATTAGCATTGTTGCTATAATCTGGCATATTTACATCCTCAGTTGTTGAAGATGTTCATCAATATGCATTGTCCCTATCATCTAATAAATTAATAATTCTTATCCCATTACGAAGAAATAAATGGCCTACAACATGACTCAGCTAAAATGCTGCTTTTTACTGACATTTTTACAGTCGTACTACACAGTGAAGCATGACATGTATAGGATATCCGGTCCAGTTATATTGACCAGTATCGTCTCATCCTTAGTAGATTCTCTTTAAATGCACTAAATACGCATTTCTATTGATTTCACTTAAGAGACCAAAGAGCTAAAGGAGGATTGCTGCGTCATCAGCCGATCACTTCCCTGAACATATACATCACATCGCACGTTGACCTGATATGACTTACACAGTAAGACGAGTTGCCAATGCTGTAATGTGTAACATTAATTTTTAATGGCCGCTCACTCACTGTTACTGTTTGTGAAACATTAGAAACACAAACCAGCACAGACAGGACTGTACACAGACTGTAAGATGATGGGAACATTTCCTGTTGTCATTATCCTGGACCAGAATAATTGTGTTTCACAACGTTATTACAGTGCTAATTTGAGAGATCTACTGTGAGCTGCTGTGTGCTAAGAAAATGAGATTGTGTGACGTAAATAAACAAGTAACGGCAAGAAAAATGTACACTTGTACACATTTAAGCTAAACTTGCAAAAGTATATCCCGAAAAAGGTTATTTGGGGGAATGACATACCCCGGCTCATTTGTTATCATAAAACTGAAGTTTTTAGAATCTTTGAGGATTAGAATGTTTCTAGCCTTTATAGTCTTTTAATATATATATTCTGAAGTATAGTTGGGTGTTTAAAAACACTGATCCAGCATTTTCTGGACCAAACAAGTACCAAATTAATTGAGAGAATAGTTGACAGATTAATCGATTATGAAAACAACTGTTAGTTGCAGCCGTAGATGGGTGGAACCTTCCGAATCTACCTTCATTTGTCATCTGTTTCCGATATGAAAACCATAGATTTTCTCTGTCAAACCCCTCTGTCCCCTCTGTGCTCTCTGGCAGGGAAATGGACGTCCCTGTCTTTTTGGGAGACTTCGCCCATTTCCTGTAAATTCCTTCAGCCTCTCTATCCTCCCCAGTACATGGCGTCAGTCGCACTGACCCCTATTTAAAACAGATGGGTGACCATGGTAACTGGGAGTTTGTTGAATGAGTGACTTCATCCTTTTCATGATGATGATCACACAGAAACATGCGGAGTGTTTGTTGTTCTAGGGCTGGGCCAACATATAATATATCAATAATATATCTACGTATGATAACACGAGTTAAGATGTGGTGTTAGATGTTGGATGTCGTGATAAAGTATCTGTGATGACGTTAACTGGTTTGTTTTAAAGGCTGTTTCTTGATAATTGTCATTTGTGAGAAAGCCGTGTTGTTGCCAGGTTGATGTATGTGCCTGGTCGGGACTTCCTGGTGAAAAGTCCACACGATTGTTTGTCAATCAACATTCTAAGTGAATGGATAACACTTCAGTCTTTTACTGTATCTCCTCTGAGCGCTTAAAGCCAGTGTATAGTGTCTGTACAATATGTAATTGTGATTGCGATATCGGCCATTTTTCATCGTTGTTCTCATTTTCATTTGAGAAACATATAAAACCATGACTGTGTGATATTTGTGCAAAACTAGTCTGTAGAATAAGATCAAGACGGTAATTCATCCAAAGTGAAAAATATTAGGCCGATATAAGTAATGTTAAATACCCTTTTTAGAATCCTTTTCCTCTGTGGTTTTGGTGAACACTGCTCTTGAACATTTACTGTCATTGTGCAGTACTTCAGCTCATCAGCTGATATTTTCCTTATTCCTGTGGATAAATGCAGACCTTGAGGGGAGACATTTTGAAGCATGTTTATGTGAATTATTCCACTTTCCTGTATCCTCTCACGAGTCCCCATTTCCAGGTCAGATCAGACAGAACCACAATATTTATTATATTACTCTTATTGTTATTATTTTCTGCATCCTGTGTCCCTTGTTGCGTTCTGAGTCTCTGTGCCTGTAAAAGTGTAGGAGTGGACTTTGGATGGAATAAAATGTAACGCGTGATAGAAGCTGTTGCCGTGTTGGCTCAGCGTGTCGTGCGTAGGCGTCTGATGGAGAGAGCCGAGAAAGCGGAGGAGGCAGCTGTGAGGTGATGAGAAGCAGAACTGTTTGTTATCTATCGGTTCAAGAAGTGTTATCAGCTGCTGCAGCGCCGCGTTCAGAGGGGAGCGACGCCTCCAACTGCTGCTCTATGACACTAATCATGTCCTTTTTTTCCTCCTCTCAAATGGACGACGTTCAGTTTAACTCCAATAACAATCAGTGAAGTGATTTTCTATCATGTGTTTTACACATTCACAAGACTAATGGGGGGGGGTGCTTAAGTCACATGATGACGGCTATAAAAACCTGCTGTTCTCAAATTCACACCAGGTGACATCAGGTGACTCGACATAAAAGTAAATCAGCATTAATGCAGAAGAGAAGCACGTGCATGCACACACTGACCATTCACCCATTCACACTCATACACTCACACTGCGTCATGTGTAGTAGAAGTAGTCGCAAATGTATTGAAATTGCAATTTTCAAATTGCAATATACTATACTAAAGAAATCTTTTACATTATTTTGACAGATATTATGATTAGAAATCACGGCGACTGCTCATTTTGGCATCTTAAATGTATCTGAACTTGATTATTTGACATTTTCAAAACAAAGATTTTCTCATCTAATGAGTAAGAGTTGTATCACATTTTTGTTTTGCTTCATTAAATATAGCTTGTATACATTCATTTGATATTGCACTTTTGAGTTAACTTAAGTTCTTCCTGCCGTCAGTGTGTAGAATGAGGCCGAGGTCGTTTAAATCCTGAGATGATTGAATCTCTCTCTGTGAAGTATTATAGGCTGTTAGATGGAGGGTGGGGTTGGGGGTGGGGGGCAGTACTGTTTCTTTTACAGGCAATGAAGTCAATGGTAATGAGATTGCGCACACAAGTTTGCAGTGATATTGTGTTAGTGTGTTTGTGTGAAGTCACTGAGCTGCTGGTTTGTTTGGAAAAGGTAATGAAGCCTGACGAGACCGAGAGCTGCTGACTCCAGCAGACCTCACATTCACTCTCACTGTCTGCAACATCAACAAAAACACACACACACACACACACACACACACACACTCTGCTGGACCATCAGCTAATGTGCTGAAGGGACGAGTCGACCTTGGTTTAATTTGATGGATCAATACCCGTCTCTCTTCCTCTTTGTCTGCTGATGGGCGGAGTCTGTGTCACATAAACAGCTATGTGTTTTTATTAAAGAAAGGGATTGTTTATTTTTTTATAGCGGTTGTTGGGACTAGAGCTGCAACTGACCATCGATTAATCTGTCGATTATTTCCTCAATGAATCGATTCATGGTTTTGCTCCATAAAATGTCAGAAAACGTTGATCATTGTTTGTCAAACCTGGAAATGATGATGTTCTCCAATGACTTGTTTTTGTCCACAAACCAAAATGATTCAGTTTTAATCATTTCTTTGTTCTATGGAGCAAAGTAACCAGAAAATATTCACATTTAAGAAGCTGAAACAATGAGAAATCTTGTTTTAATCATGAAAAAAGCTTCAAAATATTTGACGATTAATTGATAATCGATTTAATTGAGTAATTATTTCAGCACTAGTGACAGTTTAATACCACAACCTTTATCTCGGGCTACAACAACAGTCATTTTGGTGATCAGTGAATAGGTCAAACGTTTTCTATCCGTCGTTAAGTCAATGAAACGGATAAATCATTATTTATTTTCTGTTTCAGTATTTTCTGATTGCAGCAATGTTTCTCTGACTTGCATCCACTCACCTCCGGCTGCTTCTTGGCGCAGAGATTGCACACAGTGCAGCCCGTCACCTTTTATTTTCCACGCTGATAATAATGTATTTGTGCCTCATAAAAAGCCCACTTCAAAACTCCTGTACTGGCCCTTTAATGTTGCGGTTTCTCTTTTCACCCACAGTTTGTAATCATTGTTGATTATCAACTGAATCAATATTAATAAACCCATTCATTCACTCTGTGGAAAATGCTCTTATTTTGAAACATTTCCTGTGTCCTGAGTGAGTGAGTGGACACAGTGGACACAGAGACACAGAAGAGACAGAGACACAGAGGAGACAGAGACACAGCGGACACAGAGACACAGTGGACACAGAGACACAGTGGACACAGACGCTGACTGCTGCAGTCTCTTTGTTTCAGTGAAGCCTGGTTACTGTTTCGAATGCCTGTGGAATTTCCGTCCCCACCCCCTGTTGGTATTTTACTATTTCAGTCAGTGGCCTCTTTAGTTTGCTGCACAGCCTGGGAACAGGATGAGATGGGGGTCTGTTTGTTATATCATCCTGCCTCATGATTCCAAGCCAAGGTTCTGTCAAGACAGAAGGGTTAGCAGCTAAAGATCCTGGAAACACAGCACTGTACTGTACTGTACTGTAGAATAGACCATGAAATCAGAGGCTGAATATATGGGTTTTTCTATCTCTGATGCCAGTTTGTAGCAGTCAGGGCAGCTGATTATTAATGCTGATAATAAATCAGCATTAATCATTCTTATTTCTTATTTCTTTCCTCTTCTCTTTGGACCTGCGTATTTCGCCTATTAAATATAACTGTTTAATGAAAACGAAAAAAATATTCACACTAATTTCTTGTCAAAATTTTGCCTGCAGTGCAATTATTTACAGTATTTTCATATAAAGAGCTGCAGCAGTTAAACGATTACTAAATTAATCATTTTATAATTAAAAAGTTACGTTTTTGGCCGTTTTCTTAAATGGGAGTATTTTCTGGTTTTCTTTTCTCCATATAACAAAGAAATCATTGAAATTGAACCATGAATTCAACATTGTCTAACATTTTATGGCCCAAATGATTACTTGATTAATCGTTTTATGAAAATAATTATTAGTCCATCAGCCCTAAATTAAGTTTTTCTGGAAACATCAATGCGTAACTTTAAATCTCAAAATTTAGACATCAAATGTCTTATTTCTTTCCGCAAATGAGACAAATCTCTTCTGGAGAAAATTAGATATTCACATTTACAGAGCTGAAAAACTTAAAACAATAATGGTAAAGCAAAGATCAGGTGTGGTTAATTACTGCCATGTGTCACTTCAAGCTTCCAGTTGCAGCTTTTATGGTCGATTTCACGTCTCGCTAACAAGTGAATCTCTGTTTCTTGTGTTTGCAGAAGATGGACGCCGCTGGGAAAGTGCTGGAGACAGCCGAGGACATCCAGGAGCGTCGGCAGCAGGTGCTCGACCGCTACCGACGCTTCAAGGACCTGTCCGTGTTGCGGCGGCAGAAGCTGGAGGACTCTTACCGCTTCCAGTTTTTCCGCCGCGACGCTGACGAGCTGGAGAAGTGGATCCAGGAGAAGCTGCAGATCGCCTCCGATGAGAACTACAAGGACCCGTCCAACCTGCAGGTGCGTTGGCGTCATGTTAGCAACACAGGAGCTTATTACAGGGTGCTGGAAATCCTTGAAAGTGCTTGAATTTGTTGTTTTCAAGGTTTGAAAAGTTCACTGGATAAATATGGATAAAGTACTTTATCCAGTACTAAATGTACTAAATTAATGAAATTGAATTTTTAATCCTTGAGCTGTTACAAAAATACAATTAGTGTGCTTTTGAAAAGTGAAATAATCATATTTGAGTGTGTCCTGTATGTATTTGTGTATATATGTGTCATTTATCACAGCTGTAAGCTCAAATTTGATCTTAAGGGTGCATGAACCTCTTAATATGACCATTTTAAATTTGACCAGATCTCGGTCAAATTTAGTTTTAAATGTTTTTTTAATAATGGAATAATCTTAAAACTAAATCTGTTTTCAATCGACTTTCAAATTATCCATTATAAACATTCCAAGGCCTCAAATTTGTAGTTTTTTGGCATAAATTGACTATTATTTGTCATTGTTTTGCTGTCAAATCATTTACTTAGATAATGAATGAGTTGAGGATTGATGGTGTTTGTGTTGTTTTACGCAGGGTAAGCTGCAGAAACATCAGGCCTTTGAAGCTGAAGTTCAGGCCAACGCCGGAGCCATCATCAAACTGGACGACACCGGAAACCTCATGATCAACGAGGGACACTTTGCCTCTGAGACCATTCGAGTAAGACCGCGCCGTCGTGAACGAGTCTGTCAGTGTAAAGTGTGAAGTTTCTGTGTGACGGAGTGGACGGTTAAAAGCAGCCTTTATGTCCTTCTGAATATCGTGTTTTACTGTTAACGCCGCTTCGTCTGGTTCAGTCTTACACGCCGTACCGGACACAACGGAGACCCGTAGTTACCAGTGTCAATTTTGGGGAGTACATACAAGTAGGTGCTGAGCTGCTGTGTTGCTCCTGAGTGCTGTGAAAGTTCTTCCACATCCAGCTCTTTGTCCTCGCTCTGACTTACTCCTCTGTACGGGTCGCAGGGCTCTCACTTTTATATTTCACACATGTGCAGTACTAGCACTTCTTAACTGTACTTCTTTCGTTTGGGATCTTTTCACAACAACAAGCCGTGACGTTTTACCATTCACCTTTCTTCTGTGTGTGTGTCGCAGACTCGTCTGGAGGAGCTGCATCGATTGTGGGACCTCCTGCTGCAAAAGACCAAAGAAAAAGGCATGCGTCTCCTGCAGGCGCAGAAACTGGTCCAGTACCTGCGCGAGTGCGAGGATGCCCTGGACTGGATCAGTGATAAGGTCAGACTCTAAAAGCTTGAACAGTTCCACATACTTTTAGAAAACGACACACATCAATACCTACAACAGAATATTATTTTTTTGCTTCAGGAGAAGTAAAAGTGTATGATTAATCTTCCACCTCTAGGAGGCCATCGTCACCTCTGAGGAGCTGGGCCAGGACCTGGAGCATGTCGAGCTCCTGCAGAAGAAATTTGAGGAGTTCCAGACTGACCTGGCGGCCCACGAGGAGCGCGTGAACGAGGTGAACCAGCTGGCGTCCAAGCTGATCCAGGAGACGCACCCCGAGGCCGAGCTCATTGTCCGCAAGCAGGAGGAGGTGAACGCTGCGTGGCAGCGGCTGAAGGGCCTGGCCCAGCAGAGACAGGGCAAGCTGTTCGGAGCTGCTGAGGTGCAGCGATTCAACAGGTAACAGTCAGAGCAACAGTAACGGGTGAACGTGACATCGATATCTATGGATTATCAGAGAGCATGATGACGGGGCCGAGTTCAAGTGTACGATGTGTTCTAGATGTGTTCTGATCCGAATCAAAGCTCTGCTCACTCTGCTAACGTGAAACAAGATTTGAACTACCAGTGGAAATAGAAATCATGAAGATCAGTGGCAGCTGCAAATAAATCAGACACAGATTAAAAATCACACTGCCGAGGATGAGAGACTTCAGCTGGGAACAAAACTGTGGATATGTGTGTCCTCAAACCTCTGAATGTGGTTTTAACATCAGATATAAGGACAGTTATTAAGCTCGGTCAAAAACACACATGTGTATTTTCATCATGTTTCTGTTCCATATGAATGTATGTGCTTTCATTCTGACCTCAGGGATGTGGACGAGACCATCAGCTGGATCAAGGAGAAAGAGCAGCTCATGGCCTCCGACGACTTTGGTCGTGACCTGGCCAGTGTTCAGGCTCTGCTGCGAAAACATGAGGGTCTGGAGAGAGACCTGGCTGCTCTGGAGGACAAGGCAGGGACACATGTCGTCTCACACACCACAGAGTTTAAAACACTCGATGTTCTCACTCCTCACTGTCTCTGCTCTGTCGTGTAGGTCAACACTCTGGGTGGAGACGCAGAGCGCCTGCAGGAGACACACCCACAAAATGCCGCCCAGATCCACCTGAAGAAGGACGAGCTGGTCACTAACTGGGAACAGATCCGCACTCTGGCTGCCGAGCGTCACACCCGCCTCAACGACTCTTACCGGTAAATCTGTCGCTGAGAGACATTGTCTTCAGACATGATGATGATAGTTCATGTGAAACCTCCCTCCACCGCTCACTCCTGCCCTCTTGTGACGATGTCTTCTAGGCTGCAGCGTTTCACTGCAGACTTCAGGGATCTGACCAGCTGGGTGACGGAGATGAAGGCCCTGATCAACGCTGATGAACTGGCCAATGACGTGGCTGGAGCTGAGGCTCTGCTCGACCGCCACCAGGAGCACAAGGTACCTGCTGTCTCCTGTAACGCAACCACGTCAAAACACCTCAAATTTTATTCACCTTTTAATTCAAAAAGCTGAATAGAGAAAGTCCTTAAAAACTTCCATTTTGTTGTTTCAGGGTGAAATTGATGCTCACGAGGACAGTTTCAGATCCACTGATGAAGCTGGACAGGCTTTGCTCAACACAGGACACTACGCCTCAGACGAGGTCAAGGAGAAGGTAGAGGATTATTTCTTTACCTCTGTGTGCTAAATCTTCAGTAACTCACCACCACCGTGTGTTATATTTGAACTGGTGTGGTGTGTTGTGTTGTGTAGCTGGGCATCCTGACTGAGGAGAAGGAGTCTCTGCTGGAGCTGTGGGAGGTTCGCAGGCAGCAGTACGAGCAGTGCATGGACCTGCAGCTCTTCTACAGAGACACAGAGCAAGTCGACAACTGGATGAGCAAACAAGAGGTGAACGAGAGTCCTGTAATAGTGCTGCGTTGGATCAGTCTTTACAAATGTGTTTATTTCAGAGCAGGTCTGCATTTTCTAACCTATTTTGTTGGTTTTTTTTTGTTTGTTTTTTTCAGGCTTTTCTCCTGAATGAAGATCTTGGTGACTCCCTGGACAGTGTCGAGGCTCTGCTGAAGAAACACGAAGACTTTGAGAAGTCACTTAGTGCCCAGGAGGAGAAGATCACTGTATGTTACTCCAGTTTGTGTTCACTTAGTTTTATAGTTTCCTGCTGCGATAACAGCCAGATTTTTTAACCTCTGTGTCTTTTTTTTTTTTTTTTTTGTCTCCAGGCCCTGGACGAGTTTGCCACCAAGCTGATTCAGAACAACCACTACGCCAAAGAAGACGTGGCTACACGCAGAGATGCTGTAAGCACCACTTAAAATCACCTCGCTGGCAGTATTTGTATGTCTCACCTCTGATAATCAAGCGTTCCTCTTTCTCCTTTTCCTCTTCAGCTTCTCAGCCGTCGTAACGCTCTGCATGAGCGAGCTCAGTCTCGCCGCGCTGCCCTGGAGGACTCGTTCCACCTGCAGCAGTTCTTCAGGGACTCTGACGAGCTCAAGAGCTGGATCAACGAGAAGATGAAGACGGCCACAGATGAATCTTACAAGGTCAAAGATTTTGATTTGGAAATACGAGATTTGCACTCTGTATTTGTACGTCCCAGTGTTGATTCTCACCGTTCTGCCTCTGCCCTCATGTCAACAGGATCCTTCCAACCTTCAGGGTAAAGTTCAGAAACACCAGGCTTTTGAAGCAGAACTGTCTGCCAACCAGAGCCGCATCGACGCTCTGCAGAAGTCAGGCCAGGAGCTGCTGGACGGGAAACATTACGCCTCCACCGAGGTGGCAGGTCGCATGGAGGAGGTCAGCTCCCAGTGGAAGAAACTGCTTGAGGCCACAGAGCTGAAAGGTACTGGCTACAGGAAAACATGGGTTCACTCGTTCTTCAAAGTACTTTATGCTGTATTTGGTTTAGGACCGTCACTTTTTATCTGTTCAAAACCTTTGGTGTTCAAACTGAGAAGCTTCTCCTTTACCGAAGGTCATAGTCACCTTCAGTAGTTAGTTAGATGTTTCTCCTCTCATCCATGAAGCTTCTTCACTTCTGAACATTTCACCTCTCATCCAAGGTTTCTTCAGTTCTCAACTGAAGGATCCTTGGATGAGAGTTGAAATGTCTTCAAAAGTGTCTTCAAAATAGTCCACTTGCCTACGACTAAGTACTGAAGGGTTGAAACTGGAACCTTTTAAAAACCCATTTGGAGTCAACTAAAGTTTTGGTTTTGATTTCGTAATCAGGCATCAAGCTGCGTGAGGCCAACCAGCAGCAGCAGTTTAACAGGAACGTTGAGGACATCGAGCTGTGGCTGTACGAGGTCGAGGGTCACCTGGCGTCAGACGACTACGGAAAAGACCTGACCAGCGTCCAGAACCTGCAGAAGAAGCATGCTCTTCTGGAGGCAGACGTGGCTGCTCACCAGGTACAAACCTGAGCCTCTGTCATGTCAGCACAGCGTATGTAGACGATGCTGATGCTTGTAAATGTCTTTCTCAGGACCGCATCGACGGCATCACCATTCAGGCGCGTCAGTTCCAAGAGGCCGGACATTTCGATGCCGACAACATCCGTAAGAAACAGGAGGCTCTGGTCACTCGTTACGAAGCTCTGCGCGAACCGATGGCTGCGCGTAAGCAAAAACTGTCCGACTCACTCAGGCTCCAGCAGCTGTTCAGAGACGTGGAGGACGAGGAGACGTGGATCCGAGAAAAAGAGCCCATTGCTGCCTCCACCAACAGAGGTAAAGAAGAAAACTAGGGATGCACGATATTTATCTGTCGTTTTTTTACCCAATAAATTAATGAAATTGGTGGAATTGTTTTGACACGTTGGTTACGTCATCTATCGCGCCTTACTAGCAGGACCCAAGCCTGACCCGTCACTGCCTGATTAATAATGAACATTTTCTTTCCTCCGTGTCAGAAGATAATAACAGTGAAAAGGTTCCAGCTCCATTGTCTTCTACGTCTTCATGTTTTCAGGTGGTTAATGAAGTTCTAAAAACATTTCTCTTGGTCTTATCCTCAGGCAAAGACCTGATTGGAGTCCAGAACTTGCTGAAGAAGCACCAGGCTCTGCAGGCTGAGATCACCGGACATGAGCCGCGCATTAAGGCTGTCTCCCAGAAAGGAGATGCCATGGTCGAAGAAGGTATTCATTCAAATTCACTCATTGTCGACCGCTTTATCTTCATGTGAGGGTCGTAAGGGTGCTGGAGCCGGACGTGAATGTGTCTCCTGTGTTGTCTAGGACACTTTGCTGCTGACGACGTGAAAGTGAAGCTGGCTGAACTGCACGGACGCTGGGACACGCTGAAGGCCAAAGCCTCTCAGAGGAGACAGGACCTGGAGGACTCGCTGCAGGCTCAGCAGTACTTTGCTGATGCTAACGAGGCCGAGTCGTGGATGAGGGAGAAGGAGCCGATCGTGGGGAGTGTCGACTACGGCAAAGACGAGGACTCTGCTGAGGTACGTGACACTTTTTTCTCTGCTAGATGTGGTGTGTTTCAGATCTTAGTCGCTAGTCAGTCGAGGTATAGACATTTCTGGTCTTCTTTGAAGACAAATTAGCAAAAATTTTGTTTTATTTAACCTTTATGTTACTAGAAAGTCACATGGAGATAAAATTCTCCTTAACATGGGAGATGGAGCCAAGTCAGGGGTCAGGCAGCAACGTCATACATGTCATTTGACAACCAACAAATAACATCAACACACAGTAAATACCAGTATTAGAAACAGCTCGTGCTTTGTGTTTTCCAGGCTCTGCTGAAGAAGCACGAGGCTCTGATGTCCGACCTGAGCGCCTACGGCAGCAGCATCCAGAGCCTGAAGGAACAGGCTCAGTCCTGCAGGGTAAAATCAACAAAATCATTTAAAAATCTTTTCAGTGTTCAGAGAAAACAGATCAGTGACGTTGTTGTTGTTGGCTTTTCTTTTTTTTTGAACAGCAACAAGTGGCACCAACCGATGACGAGACCGGGAAGGAGCTGGTCCTGGCCTTGTACGACTACCAGGAAAAGAGCCCGCGTGAAGTGACCATGAAGAAGGGCGACATCCTCACTCTGCTCAACAGCACCAACAAGGTACAGATATGTGGAGGTCCATGTGACCTTAAATCTGTAATGATAAAAAAAGCAGTGAATGTGACAGAAGGTGTCTCACTCTCTCCACTGCTGCAGGACTGGTGGAAGGTGGAGGTGAACGACCGCCAGGGCTTCGTTCCTGCTGCTTACGTGAAGAAACTGGACCCGACACAGTCGTCCTCCAGGGAGAACCTGCTGGACGAACACGGCAGCATCGCCCTGCGTCAGGACCAGATCGAGAATCAGTGAGTGAACCACGTCTCCTCTGTTAATACAATAGACTCTGAGCGTCTGTGCCTTCAACATGTCAAATATGTACTATTGTGATTTCACGTGTTTAAAAACGTCCCAGGTTGATTCATTTTATCAGCAACAGGTTGAGATGACTAAAACTATGCTGACGCCCTCTATAGCCATTATGTTTTTATGTTTATTTTGAACAATAGATACGATAAGTAGAATTTTATCTAAATCTGCTACAACATTAATATGTAGATGTTAATTTTACTACAAAAGAGACTCCATGACCTCTGCTGAAAAATCGGCCCAAATATTCCCAATATATCGGCATCCTTATTTATCAGTGAAACCAGTTTCTCAGTTTAACTAATTTTCTTAATCTTTTTTATGACTTAAAATAATGATTAATCTCTCATGTGTCGCCTTTAACTGTTCCTCTGTCTAACCTCTTCACGTTCATATCTTCTGCTCAGATTTAATCACTAATGCTCTCGGCCCCCTCTGTGCTGTAATCTTTCTCTAACCACTTGTAATCTTGCCTTGCTGCGTGTGTTCTCGCTGCTCTGCTGCTGAGCAGGCCGGTCACCAAGGAGGCCTGCAGCGTGTCTGTGCGCATGAAGCAGGTGGAAGAGCTGTGAGTAGGACCCAGTGTCTCGTCCTCCTCCCTGTCCGGGTCGTCTTGTCCTCACGACGCCACCAAACATCAGCTTTTTTTTTTCTTTTTTTTTTTTTACATTTCCTTCCTCCCACCCTCGACAACACCCCTGTGCTGTGACGTTCCTCACCCCTCATCTTCTTTTCAGCTCAGGGAAAGAAGTTTCCTCTTCTCCTTCTCATCCCAGGCTCATCATGAATGTTCATTTTAAACCATGTTCTGTGAGATTATGAACAAGTTACATTTATTTCTAGCTGAAGATTAATTGACGAATATTCAGTGATTAAATGAACCGCCATCTATTGTGATGATCAATTATTCATGTGATTGTGTTTTAATTAAAACAACTTGTGCTGTAATTTCAGTTTAAACGAGAATATTCCCTGGTTTCTTGTTAATGATTATTTTCTTGATTAATCGATCACTTGTTTGGTCAAAAAAATGTCAGAAAATGATGAGTGGAAATGAAATGTCGTTTTAATGATTTATTTAGTTATATGGAGCAAAGAAACCAGAAAATATTCACATTTAAGAAGCTGAAAAACCACAGAAACCTGTTTTAATTATTACAAAAAAACACCTCAAACTGAGGTCATTTGCCTTGAAACAAAACATTGTAACAGCCCCAGAATCATGATGAATACATTTCCCATAATCCTTCACAGTGTTTTGCGAGCTTTCCTCACATAAAACATCTCCTGACGTTCCCAGTGTTTTTGTGTTTTTGTTTGTTTCCCTCCTCTGATCCTGGTTTTCTGCTCCTCCTCCTGTGAAGGTATGGAACTCTGCAGGAGCTCGGAGACAAACGCAAGGACATGTTGGAGAAGAGCTGTAAGAAGTTCATGTTGTTCCGTGAAGCCAACGAGCTGCAGCAGTGGATCCACGAGAAGGAAGGTGCCCTCACTAACGAGGAGGTCGGCTCTGACCTGGAGCAGGTGGAGGTCCTGCAGAAGAAGTTTGACGACTTCCAGAAGGTTTGTACACTATTTTGATGTTTTCTTTCTTTCGTTTGTTTTTTTGTTCGTTCTTTCTTTCTTTCTTTCTTTCTTCTTTCTTCCTCATACTAAGTGTGTGATGTTCTTATGTCTGGTGCAGGACCTGAAGGCCAACGAGTCTCGTCTGAGGGACATCAACAAAGTGGCGTCTGAGCTGGAGTCTGAAGGTCTGATGGCGGAGGAGGCTCCCATGGTTCAGGCTCAGGTGAGGTCACTGGAGTTCACTCTTTAATCACATTTTTACACGTACATATTGTCAATGTAAAGCAGTTTCTTTGCAAAGGCGGTTTCTTAATGAACTTGATGCCAGAAATTGAAGATGCTTTGCTGTTATGATTGTTTAAATGTTTAATTTAGTAACTGATGAATAATCGATGAGCGGTACAGCGTTAACACATGTGCCATATTTCTTCATCCCGAAAACGTTTGTTCTGATTGGAATTTAAAATTATATAATTTTTATCATAATTTAAAACAATACTAGGGTTTTTAAGCCTTTACTTACAGCGTGAAGCAGCTGTTACCAGTGTATTCTGGTGGGGAACCAGATGAATGCAAAGAAAGTTACTTTATTAACTTGACTTTTAGATTTATTTGATTATTCCAGATCAGAAGAGTGCAGTACGCCTCATGTAACACAGTCCACGCACATCTGGTGCACTAGGTGGCGATATGCCATGATTGTTGCTCAGGAGGATTTTTATCAAAACCATTATTTGAAGTAATTGATGAATCGTAGCAGCCCCACAGCGTTAACACTGAAAGCCTCAGTTTTAAATCTTAACTAACAGATTTTATTTTTCCCTCTGCAGCAGCAGGAGCTTCTTGGTGCTGCTCCTGGAACGGTTAATGCTTTTGCATATTCATATTTATATTTAAGAATAACATCACATTAATTAAACACTGACATCAAAAAATGACATTCTGACACTTTTCATGTCTTTGTTTCTTGAAACAGGATGAAGCCGATTCTAAGACTGCGTCTCCATGGAAGGTAAGATTCTTTTAAACACTTTTTTTTTTTTTAATTAAAAATGCATTGACTGCAAAGATTTAACAGCCTGACATTTGTTGGTTTATTGACAATAAGAGGTTTTATGGTCCTTGTATAACGTGATTGGCCATGGATGAGACAGAAAGAAAGCCTCTGAAGCCTGAAGGCCGCTGTTTTAAATCCTGTCTCACGATGTCATTCAAACGTACAGGATGTGGAAGTAGTGCTGTATCACCACAGTTTGATTAACCGGTGATGTTTGTGAGATGAATCCTGTGAGTTTCTCTAACACTCCTGACTGCTCTGGTGTGTGTTTGTGTGTTTTGTCCATTATATTTTTATTCAACTTTGACTAGAATATACGCTTGGCTGTTCAAACAACGGCTAACTTTAATACTATCAAGGTAAGATTATTATAAACCCCGGCCTCGTTTTGAATCCTCCCCGTGAGATGCACGAAACTAACCCCCGTTGTCATGGTGATGTGACCTTAGAGCTAGTGATGTGTCTTTCTTGTGGCACGTGTTCGTCCTGTGACTGCTCCTCGTATTTTATTTTTTATTAACTGCATATTTGTGAATGTGGAGCTTGAGTTGTGTCCTCGGCATCTTCTCAGATATGTTGACTTTTATTTTCTGTGTCGTCTTCAGGGCTGGATAAAAAGAAAACATTGACTGATTTATTCTCCTGTTGAGATTATTTTTCTCTGACGTTGCACTCATTTTTGAGGAGGTTAACGTGCATAAAAACTCAATTGGCACGGAGGTCAGGTCGGCGAAAAATGCGATAGTGGCATAAGGCACGAACCCCTCATAGCCCCAGCGCTCTGTAGCGCCCCCAGTAGTCGGCTCATGGTCAGACAAATGTTGTCGGATCAGGATGAAATTTTAGATTTTCTCTATCGCGTCTAAGTTGCACATCGTTGTACCAATTTGAACCAAACTTGGTAAACGTGTTGCTCCCAGGGTTCCAAACAAATTTCTTATGTACTTTCATTAGCTCCACCCACCCAGAAGTCGGCCATTTTCGAAAACAGAAATGGCTATAGTCTACGCATTTGAACAAACTCGTCCTAGCACGTTTGAGCTAGCCGTGTCAAACTCGCCCCATGTGTTCCAGAGAAGTTATTTATTAAAAGTTATCAAAGTTGTTGTTTTTATTCCTGATATCTTCAGCATTGTTCTACTCCAAAGATTGTTTAGTAATCGCAATGAAAGCACGTAAAATAAATGTTTGCCAATCTGCGGATTCTCATCCCAAGTTGTTTTTAACGTGAGTTTAAATGCATCATCCCTGGAATGTTAAACTGATCCCGCTGCGAATTTTGGTATGAAACTTTGAAAATATACGTTGTGCGGAACGGTTAAGGACGTTTGTTGCGGAGCGAACTCACCAGAACAAAAACACAGAAATTACAGTTATGATTTTCCAAAATAAATTAAATCAATTAAAAAAAATGTATTCAATTAAATTAAAATTGGGAGATCAGTGTTGATATCCAGCCCTTGTATAGTTTTTACCCTGCATCTCATCATCACCATCATCATCATTATCATCACCATCATCATTATCATCACCATCACCACCAACAATGAGACAAATGAGCATGCACTGTTTAATATGTTAATAATTTGGAAAATTCTCATTCTCAGATCGTCTCATTTTGCTTTATTATGATGTTTTAGCACATTTGCAATATTCACTCGACATAAAGGAGACTTGTTATACTCTAACATAGAAAAAAGGGCAGTGTCTAAGAAAAAAAAGATTTATCTGATCTGTGACCTGCTGAAAAGATCATAACAGGTCTCCTTCACTCTAGAAGTCATTATATTTCAAATCATAACTACAGAAAACAATCTGCACAACGTTAAGAAAGTGCTGAGCGCTGTTAGATGATTATTGTGTGTGTGACATCCAGGAGCTGAATAATCGCTGGCGCTCACTGCAGCAGCTGGCTGAGGACAGGAGCAACATGCTGGGCAGCGCTCACGAGGTGCAACGATTCCACAGGTACGTGAAGAATATGTCATGTTTTAACCTCACTGTTGTTGAGGGCTGAGTATCGGTGTTGATTTAAGGATTTAAACCAACCCCTTTAATCCCAAACTTAAATTTTAAAGCCTGTATCTCTGGTTTGTCCAGTAATAAATCGTCTCTGGCTGTAAATACACAGCTGTTAAATGAAGGCAGAGGATTGTCTTACATTCGGTCATTAGAGGTAGACTGATGATTGATCAGCTTTAGCAATGATTATTTATTACATTTTCTTCATCCAAACATGCTTAAGTCATTAAAACTTCATTTTTTAACCTTCTGAAGATAAAACAAACTGGTTGACCTCTGAAATCCACCTTTCTAAAAAAAACACCATTATTTTGTGTCTTTGTGAACTGAACTCTCAGATGTAACGGATATTTCCTCCCAAATATAATCTTGCCTTTTTGGCTTTTAATTCTATTCTATCCACATTCAGCCCACATGCCATCAGTGGCTCACGTCTCTCTGTACAGCCTGTACTTTATGAAACGTGTTTAAATGATATTTATTTATTTATTTATTTATTTATTTATTTATATGTTTATTTCGGTCGTGTCAGTTAGATCAATCATTATCACACATCATCTTAGTGTAGTTCACACAATACACATAACTGAAAGGGAAAGCGGGAGAAGCAAAAGCTTATCTAGTCCCGCCCCCATTATTCAATATTCAATATGTGATGCAGTGATTTTGACCTAGTATCAGACATCTCTGTTGATCTCTGCATTTGTGCCTCCGCAGAGACGCCGATGAAACCAAAGAGTGGATCGAGGAGAAGAACCAGGCCCTCAACACCGACAACTATGGTCACGACTTGGCCAGTGTCCAGGCTCTGCAGCGCAAACACGAAGGCTTCGAGCGAGACCTGGCAGCCCTCGGCGACAAGGTCAGGAGGTCATAAAGGATTACTCTGGATTTATGTTTGTTTCGTCTGAGTTTTGCTCATTTTTTTCCCCTAACCTTCGTCCACTCAGGTGAACTCTCTGGGTGAGATGGCCGAGCGTCTGATCCAGTCCCACCCCGAGGCCGTGGACGACATCCAGGAGAAGTGCACCGAGCTCAACACGGCCTGGAGCAGCCTGGTGGGACGTGCTGACCAACGCAAGGACAAGCTGGGCAACTCCCACGACCTGCAGCGCTTCCTGTCCGACTTCAGGTGAGAAGTGTGAAGAGGTTCTGGCACAAAGTCATGTGCCGTGTGTGTGTGTGTGCGCGTGTGTTGACGTGCGTGTGTGTGTACGAGATTGTTCCTAAAATATCGTAAACCTTTTCTGGTATCTACATGGTTTTGCTATAATTCATGTTCTGCACACAGAGATCTTATGTCGTGGATTAACGGCATCCGAGGATTAGTGTCTTCAGAGGAACTGGCTAAAGACGTGACCGGAGCTGAGGCTCTTCTGGAAAGACACCAGGTACTGAACTCTTCCTGTCTCTTTACTCGTGTGGTTTTAGAGACACTGCACTGTGTTATTGTGAATAATATCGAACATAACCCTAACACTTACTTTGGTAGGGAAAAAAAATCATGCAGTATTAATGCGAGCATGGACGGACAATTATCGCAAAAAAATTCTATTTAAACACTCAACAGTATTATTTGTCAAATTTTCTAAACTCCAGCGCATGAGAGCTAGTGAAAGTAATGCAGAGTTTACAGCATGTTGATGCATTCAAGGACCCTGGTATATTTCAGTACTGTGTTGATCATAGTGAAGCATAGAAAGATTTTTATAAATGCAATTATTGATTTAAAATATAGATCTTTTTATCGTTTGTATAATTAAGTTAATGCTCCATGGATCATGTATCTCTGTAGCTCTGTGGTCATTTCAGATGTTTAATTTCTCTTCCCTCGTGTGCAGGAACATCGCACAGAGATCGACGCTCGTGCCGGAACCTTCCAGGCCTTTGAACAGTTTGGTCAGCAGCTGCTGGCCCGAGGCCACTACGCCAGCCCTGAGATTCAGCAGAAACTGGAGGCTCTGGACCACGAGCGCGCCGACCTGGAGAAGGCCTGGGTGCAGCGCCGCATGATGCTGGACCAGTGCCTGGAGCTCCAGGTGAGAAAAGTGCCACGAGTCATTCCGTGAGCGGGTAGTAGGCAGTTACTCATGTGGTCACTCACGCCTGCTTCCTGTTCCTCTGCAGCTCTTCAACAGAGACTGTGAACAGGCCGAGAACTGGATGGCGGCTCGTGAAGCTTTCCTCGCCAGTGACGACAAAGGAGACTCTCTGGACAGCGTGGAAGCTCTGATCAAGAAACACGAGGACTTTGACAAGGCCATTAATGTGCAGGTCAGGAGTCGTTCCACTGTTGACGGAGTGGAAAGTCTGTAGTTTTAGTCTAAATGGTTTTAATGTGTCGTGTAGGAGGAGAAGATCGCTGCTCTGCAGTCCTTCGCTGATCAGCTGGTTGGAGCCGATCATTACGCCAAACCTGAGATCTTCAACCGCCGCAATGAAGTCCTCGACAGGTGAGGAACATTCACAATTTACACTTTACTTCTTCTTTGAAAGAGCGGCTCTATCTTCTGTCTCTAAAATAAAGTTTCAAACATGAATTCTGGTTTTGTGCGGTAGGTGGCGCCGCCTGAAGGCCCAGATGATCGAGAAGCGTTCTAAACTGGGTGAATCTCAGACGCTGCAGCAGTTCAGCCGGGACGTGGACGAGATTGAGGCGTGGATCAGTGAGAAGCTGCAGACGGCAACTGATGAGTCCTACAAGGATCCCACTAACATCCAGGTACGTAAAGCAGTCCACAGACGCACACGGATGCTAGTGGAAGCATTGTAGAACTGCGTTCACGTACTCTTCAAGATATTCACATGGACTTGTGTCAAAATGTTTTCGGTGTAAACCTTTAATCTTTAATGCAGAGACAGAAACAGCATTTGTTTATTCATAAAAGAAAAGGAAAAGAAGTTTCTTGACTCGAGGTCATGTGACATTAAACCTGCTAATCTGTTCACGTCTCGTATTAAACGTAATCCACTGATAAACTGTGAAAATCCCTCCCTGTGTTCTGTCTGAACCTTTTCTCCCACTGTCTTATGTTTGTTTTTATTATAGCTGTCCAAGCTGCTGGTAAGTTTGAGTTAGTGTGTCAGCTGACTAACAACCGAGTAGGTTACCCTTTACCGTGTCCACCGTGTCTGTGCTGTATGTGTGTGTGTGTGTGTCTGTGTAGACATGATGTAGAACACGCCTTCATGTGCCATCCTGACCATGTCCCTCATCAGCACCTGGGTTTTCATTTTAATTTGTTTTTGGCTTAATTTCCTGTTGTTTTTTTCTCCAGGTTTGTTTTCCATCAAAGGCTCCTCTAATTATTTGTGGGCGTGGCTTCCATTTTTGTTTTACAGTCCTTGAGGGGCGGAGTCATCTTTAAACTTACTTCACATGAAGTCACAGAGATTTGATATTTGAATGAAACCGAGAGAAATAGACGGCTGAGTGATTCCTGACTTACAGCCTCAGGTTTTCATGAGCTGGTCTTAAACTCTAATTTCTGATTTTTTATTATTTAACTTGTTTTTCACCTGAAAATCAAGAAACATGAAGCAACTTTGAAGTGACTCCTCCTCCTGTAGGTTTTGTGTCAGTTGGCTCTGTAGCTCATGTCGTCATTTTTATTTTTTATTCTTCATGTGTTTGCCCTGTGTAGTCACGTAGTCTCCTGTTGTTGTTGTTGTTGTTGTTTGTGTTTATTCCACCTTCTAGGTTGTCAGTTACACTCTTTTTTTCATTTATTTGCTGTCAGTTTCAGCTTCATGTAGGTTTTAAATAAAAAACCTACATCTCAGTGTGAGTATGGAAAAGGTTGACGTTTTAACACTTCCAGTTTTTGAGTTTCACTTCAAAAGTGTTGATGTTTTCATCATAATCGTACTGGAGGATGAATCTGTAACATTATGTATTAAGATTATATTTAAACCTGGTATTAACCTCTGTCCTGAGTGATCCAATCAGTGTTAAGATAAGCTGTGAACAAGACTTATTAATGTTAATAAACATCGTAGTCGGGATTCCTATAGAAAACACATTACAAGTTTCTAGTATGTGCTTGTAAAGTTGTTCTTAATAAACAGGTTTTTACTGTTTATGACGGGTATATAAACTAATAAGAGCTTAAAGGCAATAATAAACATGTTAATTGTGCTTTTAGTTGAACTTATTAATGTTTACAATAATGTTTCTTACACAGGTAAAGTCAATCACAATCACATATGCCAAAAGAACTGTAACTTAAAGCAGGACAGGATGTGTTAATACCAGTTTGTAAATAAAGTGCTGCTTTTGAACAACAGTAAAAAAAAAAGCTGAAAAACTGGGGGTGTTGTAAAAGTCAAACGTGCCGGTATTTCCGTCCAGTCTCTCACTCGTGTGTCCTGTGTTTCTGTGCGGTCAGAGTAAGCATCAGAAACACCAGGCGTTTGAGGCGGAGCTTCACGCCAACGCAGACAGAATCCGCGGAGTCATCGACACCGGCAACGCCCTCATCCAGAGAGGAGCCTGCGCCGGCAGCGAGGACGCCGTCAAGGTACGTCCATCTTCCCGTCAGTGTTTAAGAGGTCAGGGGAGGTTGACGGGCAGGACTTCACTTTGCTTTTGTTTGTTTTGTTTTATTTTAGGTTCGTCTGAACGCTCTGGACGAACAGTGGCAGTTCCTTGTCAACAAATCTGCAGAGAAGAGCCAGAAACTGAAGGAGGCCAACAAGCAGCAGAACTTCAACACGGGCATCAAGGACTTTGACTTCTGGCTCTCTGAGGTTTGACTGGAGTGCGCGAGTGATGACTCTGAGCTTTTGGAGCCTCTTGCCTCTTGTTCTGATCCACGCTCTCGTCCCTCAGGTGGAAGCTCTTCTTGCTTCTGAAGACTACGGCAAAGATCTGGCCTCGGTCAACAACCTACTGAAGAAACACCAGCTGCTGGAGGCTGATATTTCTGCCCATGAGGTAATACGACTCGTTAAAACCCGTCACGATTTAAATAAGAACCACTCAGAGACCTCAGTCGTCTTGACCTCCTCTTCTTCTTGTTGCAGGATCGTCTGAAGGATCTGAACGGTCAGGCCGACAGCCTGATGGGCAGCAACGCCTTCGACACCTCACTGGTGAAGGACAAGCGTGACGCAGTCAACGGCCGCTTCACCAAGATCAAGAGCATGGCTGCCGGCCGCCGTGCCAAACTCAACGAGTCGCACCGCCTGCACCAGTTCTTCAGGGACCTGGACGATGAAGAATCTTGGATCAAGTAAGACGGGGATCCTTCTCTGTTCTCCCAGAACCTTTTCCTCCCACTTGTTTAACAACTCTTTAACATCCACGTTCTTGTCCCAACGCAGAGAAAAGAAGTTGCTTGTGAGTTCGGAGGACTACGGACGTGATTTGACGGGTGTACAGAATCTGAGGAAGAAACACAAGAGACTGGAGGCCGAGCTGGGAGCGCACGAGCCGGCCATTCAGGTAACACATTCAGCCCTCTCAGTTACACACTCATATGAAACCATGGGGAGGCTGATTACTGTTGCAGTGATGCAGTGAAAGTGTGTGTGTGTGTGTGTTCTCTCACAGTCGGTGCTGGACACTGGGAAGAAGTTGTCTGACGACAACACCATCGGTCAAGAGGAGATCCAGCAGAGACTCGCCCAGTTTGTCGACCACTGGAAGGAACTGAAAGACTTATCTGGAGCGAGGTACGATGAACCTGCCGAGCTTCACACTCACACACAAACACAGCAGCAACAGAGCGGGTGTTCATGTGTTTGTGTGTGTGTGTGTGTTAACAGGGGTCAGAGGTTAGAGGAGTCGCTGGAGTACCAGCAGTTTGTGGCGAACGTGGAGGAGGAAGAAGCATGGATCAATGAGAAGTTGAATCTGGTGGGAAGTGAGGACTACGGTGATACGCTGGCTGCTGTGCAGGTGATTTTCACAGTTTTAACATGTGAGTGTTACTGTGCAGGTGAGCGTCAGTGAGCGCTAAACAAGCATCTGTGTTGAACAGGGTTTACTGAAGAAACACGAGGCGTTTGAGACGGACTTCACCGTCCATCGAGACAGAGTCAACGACGTGTGCACTAACGGAGACGAGCTCATCAAGAAGGTACGGACCCCAAAAAAAAACCGTGAGGGAAAATACTCTATAACAACTGTGATTTCTGAGTGAAGTTGAAAATGTTTTCAAACAGAACAACCATCACGTGGACAACATCAGCGCCAAGATGGCGGCGCTGCGAGAAAAAGTGTCAGAGCTGGAGAGGGCGGCGGCACAGAGGAAGGCCAAGCTGGACGAAAACTCCGCCTTCCTGCAGTTCAACTGGAAGGCCGACGTGGTCGAGTCCTGGATCGGTACGAAGACTCAGACTTTGACATCAGTGTTTCCTGTTTCCTGTTTCCTGTTTCAGAACAAGAGTTTGCAAGGAGTCAGTTTAATAGTTTGAGGTTTCTTGAAGTTGAAGTCTCTTTAGAATTTAAAACTAAAATGAAATAAAGCTTTATGATTGGACACAAGTGATTATTAGGAAAGATATTTGGACATAAAGACATAATGATAACATTTTAATTTGGTTTTCTATCCTTGGAACACTTGAAGTTACACTTGTGGGATTAAACCGCGTAAAGAACTGGTTTTTCACAGTTGTAGATTTTTGCCTAATGAAGACAAGATCAGTTTTTAGTTGTTGAAACTGAAAATGAGCGGCTTAGTGCTGAGTTTGTGTTTTATTTTCTTGTTGTTTGTGTTCAGGTGAGAAAGAAAACAGCCTGAAGACGGACGACTATGGCAGAGACCTATCCTCTGTCCAGACTCTGCTCACCAAACAGGTAAACTGTCGACCGCTTCAGACCACCTCCCACCTTTGTCCTCCACACTGTGTCACGTGTGTGTGTGTGTGTGTGTGTGCGTGTGCAGGAGACGTTTGACGCTGGCCTGCAGGCCTTCCAGCAAGAGGGCATCACGAACATCACGGCTCTGAAGGACCAGCTTCTGGCCGCCAAACACGTCCAGTCCAAAGCCATCGAAGCTCGTCACGCCGCGTTGATGAAGCGCTGGAACCAGCTGTTGTCCAACTCCGCCGCTCGCAAGAAGAAGCTTCTGGAGGCTCAGGAGCATTTCAGAAAGGTAAAAGACGCCAGAGGACGTTCTCTTACAAAGCAAGGATGTTGTTTTTTATTCTGAATAATCCAGTGATCGTGGACAAGAATAAGGAGCAGTTTGCAGCGTTTTTTGTGTGCACGTATTTTCATAGACTTTTGTGTGCACGTGTAAATTATTTTCACAGATTTTTGTGTGCACGTGTAGATTATTTTCACAGATTTTTGTGTTCACGTGTAGATTATTTTCACAGACTTGTGTGCACGTGTAAATTATATTCACAGATTTTTGTGTGCATGTGTAGATTATTTTCACAGATTTTTGTGTGCACATGTAGATTATTTTCACAGATTGATGTTTGAATGTGTAGATTATTTTCACAGATTTTTGTGTGCATGTGTAGATTATTTTCACAGATTTTGTGTACATGCAGATTATTTTCACAGATTTTGTTTGCATGTGTAGATTATTTTCACAGATTTTCGTGTGCACATGTAGATTAGTTTCACAGATTTTTGTTTGCATGTGTAGATTATTTTCACAGATTTTCGTGTGCACGTGTAGATTATTGTCACAGATTTTCTTGTGCACCTGTAGATTGTTTTCACAGATTTTTGTGTGCATGTGTAGATTATTTTCACAGATCTTTGGAGTTTAGCGAGTGCTCTCTTTTGACACAAGAGTGTTAGGGTAACTTGTGGTTGTGTCCATGGTGTGACTGCTGTTGACTCCAGTGGCTCCTGTTACCCTCAATGAGTGAATGAATAATGTGTTAGTTCATTGAGGATTGAACCAGGATTTGGTTGCTTTGTCAGAGTTTGAGCCTCATGCACCTTCAACTTTTGTCAGGCGCTGCATGTTAGCGCCCCCTAAAGGTTGATTCATACATTAGTTTTTAACATCCATTTGCCCGTCTTCTTTCAACACAGGTTGAAGATCTGTTCCTGACATTTGCCAAGAAGGCATCGGCCTTCAACAGCTGGTTTGAGAACGCAGAGGAGGATCTGACCGACCCGGTGAGGTGCAACTCTCTGGAGGAGATCAAGGCGCTGCGCGAGGCCCACGAGGCGTTCCGCTCGTCGCTGAGCTCGGCTCAGGCCGACTACAACCAGCTGGCCGAGCTGGACCAGCAGATCAAGAGCTACCAGGTGGTGTCCAACCCGTACACCTGGTTCACCATGGAGGCCCTGGAGGAGACGTGGAGGAACCTGCAGAAGATCATCAAGGTTTGGACATGTTCACGCGTCACACAGATAACAGATCATGTTGTTTCTCAGCCTCCTCACTCTGCTGCTGTGTTTGTAAACGTGACGGCAGGAGCGAGAGCTGGAGCTGCAGAAGGAGCAGAGACGACAGGAGGAAAACGACAAGTTACGACAGGAGTTTGCGCAGCACGCCAACGCCTTCCACCAGTGGCTGCAGGAGACCAGGTAGAGAGCGGCGTCTCATTTCTGTCACGCAGTGTTTACTAGTAATTTCTAGCAAAAATACTGACTGTGTGTTTGCTGATGTCGTTTACTTGTTGTTAATGTGTCTCTCTCTCTCTCTCTCTCTCTCTCTCTCTCTCTCTCCCTCTCTCGGCTGCCTCCTCACTGGTGATTCTGGATTGCTGTGATAATCAGGACGTACCTTTTGGACGGGTTAATATCACTTTTTCAAATATACATATAAGTGGATGAGATGTGGGACAATAATTATCCCGACAAGAATAATTGCATAATTCATGATTTGAGTTTTCTGTGCACATTTTTACAGAAACAGAGAAAACAGACGTACAAATGTGACCGAAAAACATATTTTTACATATTTATTTTTAGTGAATATTAAATGTGATCATGAGAAATCCTGAGATCCTGCAGTAACTGAGCTGTGACACGGACATATTTACATTTATCACAATAACCAAAAAAACCTACAACAAACGAGCGATAATATCACAGGATTATTGTCCCATCCTGGTCTGTGTGAGTGTGTGTGATGATGATGATGATGATGTTCTCCATGTTCCTGTCACTCCTTGTCAAGGATGATTTTCTTTTTCACATTGAACCTCTGCTCCTCCTCCTCCTCCTCCTCCTCCTCCTAGCATCGCCTATCGGCGGGTTATCTGTGTCTATCAGTACCAAGTTGCTGATGATCTTTCTGGAAGGTCAAAGTCTTTTGAAGCTGTGATGGTGTTTTTTATTTTTCCTGACAAACACACGTAGTGTCAGTGTTTTTTTCACCTGCACTTCATTCTAAACACACACACACACACACATTCACTCACACAAAAACACAGTTTTGATTTGGGTTTATTGTGTTATTTTCTTCTGCGTGAGTTCACAGTTCACAGCCTTTAAACTGGACATACAAAGTGCAATTTAACAGCGATTATTTCCCTATTTTAGTCCGAACTCCTTGGCAGTAAATAACTTCCTTTGGAAGCTTTTTTCGTGTAATGATCAGAGAAGTGCGGCTCAATCATTCATTGAGTGTTTTTTCCTTGTGCTCGTCTGGAAAACTGTCGCTAATGTTAGAGAACGAGTTGACAGCAGACGAAGACGTGAGCGTACATCTCAGATGATTGATTGACACAGTGTGTGTTTGTGTGTCCAGGTTAAACTTGCATGGTTTGGGGGGGGGCGCAGCAGCAGCAGCCATCCCATATAATTCACTCTTCACACTTGGCACTGGTTTCCCTGGCAACACTGAGTGTCTTTGAGTGTGTGTGTGTCACTGTCTAGTTTCTCCTCTCATTTCTCTGTGTGCTGCTCTCAGGTCGTGTATGGTAGAAGAGTCTGGAACGCTGGAGTCACAGCTGGAGGCCACCAAGGTAAACACACACACACACACACACACACATCTTCATAAAAATATCTAAAACATTTGAATTCTAGTGAGCAGCAGAGCAAAAATAAAGATAAAAACTATAGTTTTAAAGTAAAAAGTATGATTTTATAACAGACACCACATTAGTAACTTCAGTTGGTTCTGATAGTCTGCAGGTAATATAGCAGATTATATTATAATATATTATACATGTTTAAATCAGACTCCTGAGAGCAGGAGACGTCAGAACAATGAAAAGAGTCATTTTATATAGTACAGAGCCTTTAACTAAACCTGTAAACAAAAGTGTAAACATGTTCAAATGTTCACGGTTTACTGTAAAGTATTTTAATTATTCATGACATTCATCTGCTGCCCCCTGTGGTCAAACCACAGCTACTCTGTCACCCTTTTGTCTCAGACTCCTCCCACTTAAAAATCATCAGTATTTGGGCGGAGTTAGTTTCAGAAGAAAGAGTTTAGTTGAACTTTTAAGTTTTGCTCAAAAGCAGAATTTAGTTAATTAATTTAATTAACTGCACCATGTGACTCAGAGTGTGTGCGTGTGTGCAGCGTAAGCACCAGGAGATCCGGGCCATGCGCAGTCAGCTGAAAAAGATTGAAGACTTGGGCGCAGCCATGGAAGAAGCTCTGATCCTGGACAACAAGTACACAGAGCACAGCACGGTGGGTCTGGCACAGCAGTGGGACCAACTGGACCAGCTGGGGATGAGGATGCAGCACAACCTGGAGCAGCAGATCCAGGCCAGGTAAGAGGAACATGAGCATCAGCAGCAGCAGCAGCAGCAGCACACGGTCACCGCCACTGACGCCGCTCTTTGTCTTTCAGGAACACCACAGGAGTGACGGAGGAGGCTCTGAAGGAGTTCAGCATGATGTTCAAGTAAGAAACCAAAATCCACAATAGACGTTCTATGAGAATCTGAAGGAGAACTCGTTTGAAAGTTGTGATTCTAAAAAGGTTCCTCACGTTCTCCTCTTGTTTCCTCACGTTCTCCTCTTGTTTCCTCACGTTCTCCTCTTGTTTCTTCTCGTTCTTCACGTTCTCCTTGTTTCTTCTCATTCTTCATGTTGTCCTCATTTCTTCTCATTCTTCACGTTCCTCCTCCTTGTTTCTTCTCATTCTTCATGTTCTCCTCCTTGTTTCTTCTCATTCTTCATGTTCCTCATGTTCTCCTCTTGTTTCCTCACGTTCCTCCTTGTTTCTTCTCATTCTTCATGTTCTCCTCCTTGTTTCTTGTCATTCTTCATGTTCCTCATGTTCTCCTTGTTTCCTCATCTCCTCCTTGTTTCTTCTCATTCTTCACATTCTCTTATTTCTTCTCATTCTTCATGTTCCTCGTCTCCTCGTTTCATCACGTTCCTGCGTTCTCTTAATGTTCATCGTTCTCCTCTTGTTTCTTCATGTTTCTCCTCTTCATTCTCCTCTTGTTTCTTCTCATTCTTCATGTTCCTCACGTTCTCCTCTTGTTTCTTCTCGTTTTTCATGTTTCTCACGTTCTCCTCGTTTCATCACGTTCCTCACGTTCTCTTAACGTTACTCACGTTCTCCTCTTGTTTCTTCTCATTCTTCACGTTTGTCACGTTCTCCTCTTGTTTCTTTACGTTCCTCACATTCTGCTCTTGTTTCCTCACATTCTCCTCGTTTCTTCTCATTCTTCATGTTCCTCACGTTCTCCTCTTGTTTCTTCACGTTCCTCACGTTCTACTCTTGTTTCTTCATGTTCATGAAGAAACAAGGGCAGCCTTGTGGCCAAGTGGAAAGGGAACTTGGCATGTAACCGGAAGGTTGCTGGTTCAAGTCCCCACCAGGTCGAAAGGGCTGGGGTACCCCTGAGCAAAGTACCCAAAGTACTTGTTTCTTCTTGTTCACGTTCCTCACGTTCTCCTCTTGTTTCTTCAGACACTTTGATAAGGAGAAGTCGGGTCGTCTGAATCACCAGGAGTTTAAATCGTGTCTGCGCTCGCTCGGCTACGATCTGCCCATGGTGGAGGAGGGAGAACCAGACCCAGAGTTTGAGGCCATTCTCAACATCGTGGATCCAAATAGGTTTGTCACAAACATCACGTCACTGAACTGAAGGAGGGAGGGAGGGAAAGAGGTCATGAAACACTAGAGACCTGGACTTTGTCTGTGTGTGTGTCTGTGTGTGTGTGTAGGGATGGGAACGTGTCGCTGCAGGAGTACATGGCGTTCATGATCAGCCGTGAGACAGAGAACGTTAAATCCAGCGAGGAGATCGAGAGCGCATTCCGAGCTCTGAGTGCCGAGAACAAACCATACGTCACTAAAGAAGAGCTGTACCAGGTGAGAGCCGCTCACCGGCGCCACTCACAGGACGTCAGTGTCACTGCAGTCGACTTAACACTCTCTTCTTCTTGTCGTTGCAGAACCTGACGAAGGAACAGGCCGATTACTGCCTCTCACACATGAAGCCGTATCTCGACAGCAAAGGCCGCGAGCTGCCGACGGCCTTCGACTTTGTCGAATTCACCCGCTCGCTTTTCGTAAACTAACCCCGCCCCCCCACCAGTGACCAATCGGGAAGCGTTTTCCCACCACACTCACTCTCTCACTCACTCACTCACGGCTGAAACTGCATGATCGCGACACTAGAAATCCTCTCACGATTAACGACAGTCTGTATCTATTTATCTTGCTCTTCTTCTTCTTCTCCTTCCAACGCTAACGTTAATGTCGCGCTTCTCATGTTAGCATCGTGACTCTTTGCATTTTTGACTGTGATGGTTTTAGCTGTTTAGCTTTGTGCTTTCTGATAGTGACGATAATGTGAAACCATTTATTAAATAATAACAAACTGCAGTGTGCTTTAATAAACGCTACTGGTTAGAACTGGAAGGCTCCGCCCACTTGTTTTTTATTACCGTTTGTGAGCGACGTAGCATAAAAGATTTGGATTTGGAATCTTTATGGTGAAGTAGTTTTTCACATTAAATATTAATCTTTACACAACTTTTTACGCAATATAAATTTATTAATTACATAGTGTTAATATTTTTTGGTGAAAATTTTGACTTATTTATGATGCGCTGCATTCTTCACTTTAAGAACACAAATTCTTTTACTATAATTTTGACCCTGTTTCTTCAGTTTCTTCTGCACGAATGTCAATTTCTGGGTAATCCAGCAGGTGGCAGTGTGGAAGCATAAATAAAATACTAAAAAATATATAATCTTTTATCATCAGGACTGAAGATAATAAAAAAATTAAAAATTAAAAACTAGTTTTTACAGATGGGACATTTTTGTCGTTAAGGTGCTGAGTGTAGGTTATATTCTAGACAAAAAATAATGATATTAGTGTCTTTGGTCATTAACGACGTCTGTTGATGACGTCAATTTCATTGTTCAGTACGTGGAAAATGTTGCATTTTTTTGTCTTTATGTTAAAAACTGACATTTAAAAGGTAAAAAAGCCGCAAAAAAAAGCATTACTTTTTGCATCTTTAGAATCATAATTCATAAAATGTCCACTGGTGTCTGCAGATTTAAACATAATCCATACAAAGTGAAAATAATAATAAATAAAGTCTTTATTCTCAGTTTTTGGGGGGATGGGGGGGGGCAGTGACCCATCTGTCATTCTGCCACCTGATTGGCTATCTGCTCCAGCTGACTGCTCTCTCTGGGTTTCTGCTCCGTCAAGTCTGCGCTCAGCTGCCAAACGGCGACCGTCCCATCCGTGTGTCCCACGGCCAGAAGACGAGGATTCTGACCGTTGAAGTCCAGACACGTGGCGGCTCCTCCCACTGTGTCCTGCGAGATGGAGGCCGCCGCCCTCTGCGACCTACGACTCAGGTCGAAGATCTGCACCTCACCTGAGAGAGAGAGAGAGAGAGAGAGAGACAGCAGAGACGGAGGGAAAGAGACATGAAACCGAGATAGAGAGACGAGACGGACAGAAAGAGAGACAGGAAAGGAGAGGGAGAGAGACGGAGGGGGAGGGAAGAAGAGAGAGCGACAATAGTGAGACATGCGAGAGGGACAGAGACGGGGACCAAGAGACGGACAGAGAGCGATTATAAACTGCTGAGTCAGCAGAGACCAAAGAGACAAACTAAAGACAGAGTGTCTGTCCCTGTCTCACCTTGTCCAGTGGCTGCAGCGAGCACCAGAGGTCTGCTGGGAGACCACTGCACCTGGAACACGTACGAGTCTGAGACCCGGAGAGACACGAGAGGGTTGACCTGCAGCAGAGAGTGGACGTAGACCAAACCGTCTGTCCCTGCACTGACAAACAAGTTCCTGCAGGGACATAAAACTCACAGGTTTGACGTATGTGGGATTTATCTGTGTGTGTGTGTGTGCGCGTGAGCGTACGCACGCATGTGTGTCTCTCACCTGTGGAAAGGTGAGCAGTGGACAGAGTGGATGGGTCCACTGCAGGGTCTGAAGGAGAAGACGGCCGGAGCCCTGAGCGTCAGGCCATGGTCGTCGGGGGCGACGGCCGCAGGAGTCTGAGCGCAGAAGGAGCATCTGAGCAGGAGTCCGCCCTCTGACCCCACGAGGAAGGTGTCCCCGTCCCAGGGAGACAGAGACAGAGAGGTGACGCCCACACTGCTGCTGCTGCCACGAGCCTACGAGCAACAACAACAACCTCACTGTGACATCATCGTCCACTCAGGATCAGCTGACATTTCAGCAGATCAAGACATCGTAGACTTGAACGTTTTAAACGCTGCTGCTCATGTCTCAGTAGTCTCCTGTCGTGCTCACCTTGAAGCGGACGTCGCTGCCGTGAGGAACCTGCTGAGGAACGAGGGCGTAGGCGGCGCTCAGGACCAAGCTGCTCTGCTCAGAGTCCAACGTCCACAGCAGGACGCGTCCTCCTGAGCAGGCGCTCACAAGTCCAAACTCCCCCTTCTTCTGCAGAGGCACCCAGGCCACCTACACACACACACACACACACTGAGCAGCTGTACCTAATAAAGTGGCTGCTGGTGATGATGGGTTAAGTCCCAAAGGGGAGGAGTCAATATTAAAGGTCACTAACCTGATAAACCGGCTCCCTGTGGCTGTTTACTGACATACCAGTCTGAGCCAGAACCAGATCCTGAGACCGACTGAAGTCCCAGACCAGGACCTCCCCACTGTACAGACCCCCTACACACACACACAGAAGAAACATAAACCATCAGTGTTTTTGTGAAAATGTTGTTGTGTCTATGATTGAAAAATTGTTGCGTTGTTCACATTAAAATCTCATTTTTTTATCGCTGTGTCATGAGAACCTAAATTAATACAATTAATATACCTCAAATTTATATATATTTTTTACATTTCTTCTGCACAAATGTAATCTTCCAGTTAATCCAGCAGGTGGCAGTGTGGAGGCATAATTCAAATACTAAAAATATATATAATATATTATA